>NW_024058715.1:0-12500 GCF_016432855.1 Salvelinus namaycush
CTCACAGAACAGATTGACTATAGACACGTCTCACAGAACAGATTGACTATAACACGTCTCACAGAACAGCTTGACTATATACACGTCTCACAGAACAGCTTGACTATAGACACGTCCACAGAACAGCTTGCCTATAGACATGTCTCACAGAACAGCTTGACTATAGACACGTCTCACAGAACAGAACAGCTTGACAATAGACACGTCTCACAGACAGAACAGCTTGACTATAGACACGTCTCACAGAACAGAACAGCTTGACTATAGACACGTCTCCAAACAGAACAGCTTGACTATAGACACGTCTCACAGAACAGCTTGACTATAGACACGTCTCACAGAACAGCTTGACTATAGACACATCTCACAGAACAGCTTGACTATAGACACGTCTCACAGACAGCTTGACTATAGACACATCTCACAGAACAGCTTGACTATAGACACGTCTCACAGAACAACTTGACTATAGACACGTCTCACAGAACAACTGACTTGACACGTCTCACAGAACACTTGACTATAGACACGTCTCACAGAACAACTTGACTATAGACACGTCTCACAGAACAGCTTGCCTATAGACACGTCTCACAGAACCTGACTATAGACACGTCTCACAGAACAGCTTGACTATAGACACTCTCACAGAACAGCTGACTATAGACACGTCTCACAGAACAGCTGACTATAGACACGTCTCACAGAACAGCTTGACTATAGACACGTCTCACAGAACAGCTTGACTATAGACACGTCTCACAGAACGAACAGCTTGACAATAGACACGTCTCACAGAACAGAACAGCTTGACTATAGACACGTCTCACAGAACAGAACAGCTTGACTATAGACACGTCTCACAGACAGAACAGCTTGACTATAGACACGTCTCACAGAACAGATTGACTATAGACACGTCTCACAGAACAGATTGACTATAGACACGTCTCACAGAACAGCTTGACTATAGACACGTCTCACAGAACAGCTTGACTATAGACAGTCTCACAGAACAGCTGGACTATAGACACGTCTCACAGAACACTGGTCTATAGATACGTCTCACAGAACAGAACAGCTTGACTATAGACACGTCTCACAGAACAGAACAGCTTGACTATAGACACGTCTCACAGAACAGATTGACTATTGACACGTCTCACAGAACAGATTGACTATAGACACATCTCACAGAACAGCTTGACTATAGACACGTCTCACAGAACGAACAGCTTGACTATAGACACTCTCACAACAGCTGGACTATAGACACGTCTCACAGAACAGATTGACTATAGACACGTCTCACAGAACAGCTGACTATAGACACGTCTCACAGAACAGCTGGACTATAGACACGTCTCACAGACAGCTTGAATAGACACGTCTCACAGAACAGAACAGCTTGACTATAGACACGTCTCACGAACAGCTTGACTATAGACACGTCTCACAGAACAGATTGACTATAGACACGTCTCACAGAACAGAACAGCTTGACTAGACACATCTCACAGAACAGCTTGACTATAGACACGTCTCACAGAAAGCTGGACTATAGACACTCTCACAGAACAGCTGACTATAGAACGTCTCACAGAACAGCTTGACTATAGACACGTCTCACAGAACAGCTTGACTATAGACACGTCTCACAGAACAGAACAGCTTGACTATAGACACGTCTCACAGAACAGAACAGCTTGACTATAGACACGTCTCCACAGAACCGACAGCTTGACTATAGACACGTCTCACAGAACAGCTTGACTATAGACACGTCTCACAGAACAGAACAGCTTGACTATAGACACGTCTCACAGAACAGAACCTTGACTATAGACACGTCTCACAGAACAGCTTGACTATAGACACGTCTCACAGAACAGCTTGACTATAGACACATCTCACAGAACAGCTTGACTATAGACACGTCTCACAGAACAGATTGACTATAGACACGTCTCACAGAACAGATTGACTATAGACACGTCTCACAGAACAGATTGACTATAGACACGTCTCACAGAACTTGACTATAGACACATCTCACAGAACAGCTTGCCTATAGACACGTCTCACAGAAACAGCTTGACTATAGACACGTCTCACAGAACAGAACAGCTTGACAATAGACAACGTCTCACAGAACAGAACAGCTTGACTATAGACACGTCTCACAGAACAGAACAGCTTGACTAGACACGTCTCACAGAACAGAACAGCTTGACTATAGACACGTCTCACAGAACAGAACAGCTTGACAATAGACACGTCTCACAGAACAGAACACCTTGACTATAGACACGTCTCACAGAACAGAACAGCTTGACATAGACACGTCTCACAGAACAGCTTGACTATAGACACGTCTCACAGAACAGCTTAACTATAGACACGTCTCACAGAACAGCTTGACTATAGACACGTCTCACAGACAGCTTGACTATAGGACACGTCCTCACAGAAACAGCTTGACTATAGACACGTCTCACAGAACAGCTTGACTATAGACACGTCTCACAGAACAGAACAGCTGGACTATAGACACGTCTCACAGAACAGCTGGACTATAGACACGTCTCACAGAACAGCTGGACTATAGATACGGCTCACAGAATAGCTTGACTATAGACACGTCTCACAGAACATAACAGCTTGACTATAGACACGTCTCACAGAACAGCTTGACTATAGACACGTCTCACAGAACAGCTTAACTATAGACAACGTCTCACAGAACAGCTTGACTATAGACACGTCTCAACAGAACAGCTTGACTATAGACACGTCTCACAGAACAGCTTGACTACAGACACGTCTCACAGAACAGCTTGACTACAGACACGTCTCACAGAACAGCTGGACTATAGATACGGCTCACAGAACAGCTTTTACTATAGACACGTCTCACAGAACAGAACAGCTTGACTATAGACACGTCTCACAGAACAGCTTGACTATAGACACGTCTCACAGAACAGAACAGCTTGACTATAGACACGTCTCACAGAACAGCTTGACTATAGACACGTCTCACAGAACAGAACAGCTGGACTATAGACACGTCTCACAGAACAGCTGGACTATAGATACGGCTCACAGAACAGCTTGACTACAGACACGTCTCACAGAACAGCTGGACTATAGATACGGCTCACAGAACAGCTTGACTATAGACACGTCTCACAGAACAGAACAGCTTGACTATAGACACGTCTCACAGAACAGCTTGACTATAGACACGTCTCACAGAACAGAACAGCTGGACTATAGACAACGTCTCACAGAACAGAACAGCTTGACTATAGGACACGTCTCACAGAACAGCTGGACTATAGACACGTCTCACAGAACAGCTGGACTATAGATACGGCTCACAGAACAGAACAGCTTGACTACAGACACGTCTCACAGAACAGCTGGACTATAGATACGGCTCACAGAACAGAACAGCTTGACTACAGACACGTCTCACAGAACAGCTTGACTATAGACACGTCTCACAGAACAGAACAGCTTGACTACAGACACGTCTCACAGAACAGCTTGACTATAGACACGTCTCACAGAACAGCTTGACTATAGACACGTTTCACAGAACAGCTTGACTATAGACACGTTTCACAGAACAGCTTGACTATAGACACGTCTCACAGAACAGCTTGACTATAGACACGTCTCACAGAACAGCTTGACTATAGACACGTCTCACAGAACAGCTTGACAATAGACACGTCTCACAGAACAGCTGGACTATAGACACGTCTCACAGAACAGCTTGACTATAGACACGTCTCACAGAACAGCTTGACTATAGACACGTCTCACAGAACAGCTGGACTATAGACACGTCTCACAGAACAGCTTGACTATAGACACGTCTCACAGAACAGAACAGCTTGACTATAGACACGTCTCACAGAACAGCTTGACTATAGACACGTCTCACAGAACAGCTTGACTATAGACACATCTCACAGAACAGCTTGACTATAGACACGTCTCACAGAACAGCTTGACTATAGACACATCTCACAGAACAGCTTGACTATAGACACGTCTCACAGAACAACTTGACTATAGACACGTCTCACAGAACAACTTGACTATAGACACGTCTCACAGAACAACTTGACTATAGACACGTCTCACAGAACAACTTGACTATAGACACGTCTCACAGAACAGCTTGCCTATAGACACGTCTCACAGAACAGCTGGACTATAGACACGTCTCACAGAACAGCTTGACTATAGACACGTCTCACAGAACAGCTGGACTATAGACACGTCTCACAGAACAGCTGGACTATAGACACGTCTCACAGAACAGCTTGACTATAGACACGTCTCACAGAACAGAACAGCTTGACAATAGACACGTCTCACAGAACAGAACAGCTTGACTATAGACACGTCTCACAGAACAGAACAGCTTGACTATAGACACGTCTCACAGAACAGAACAGCTTGACTATAGACACGTCTCACAGAACAGATTGACTATAGACACGTCTCACAGAACAGATTGACTATAGACACGTCTCACAGAACAGCTTGACTATAGACACGTCTCACAGAACAGCTTGACTATAGACACGTCTCACAGAACAGCTGGACTATAGACACGTCTCACAGAACAGCTGGACTATAGATACGTCTCACAGAACAGAACAGCTTGACTATAGACACGTCTCACAGAACAGAACAGCTTGACTATAGACACGTCTCACAGAACAGATTGACTATTGACACGTCTCACAGAACAGATTGACTATAGACACATCTCACAGAACAGCTTGACTATAGACACGTCTCACAGAACAGAACAGCTTGACTATAGACACGTCTCACAGAACAGCTGGACTATAGACACGTCTCACAGAACAGATTGACTATAGACACGTCTCACAGAACAGCTGGACTATAGACACGTCTCACAGAACAGCTGGACTATAGACACGTCTCACAGAACAGCTTGACTATAGACACGTCTCACAGAACAGAACAGCTTGACTATAGACACGTCTCACAGAACAGCTTGACTATAGACACGTCTCACAGAACAGCTTGACTATAGACACGTCTCACAGAACAGATTGACTATAGACACGTCTCACAGAACAGAACAGCTTGACTATAGACACATCTCACAGAACAGCTTGACTATAGACACGTCTCACAGAACAGCTGGACTATAGACACGTCTCACAGAACAGCTTGACTATAGACACGTCTCACAGAACAGCTTGACTATAGACACGTCTCACAGAACAGCTTGACTATAGACACGTCTCACAGAACAGAACAGCTTGACTATAGACACGTCTCACAGAACAGAACAGCTTGACTATAGACACGTCTCACAGAACAGAACAGCTTGACTATAGACACGTCTCACAGAACAGCTTGACTATAGACACGTCTCACAGAACAGAACAGCTTGACTATAGACACGTCTCACAGAACAGAACAGCTTGACTATAGACACGTCTCACAGAACAGCTTGACTATAGACACGTCTCACAGAACAGCTTGACTATAGACACATCTCACAGAACAGCTTGACTATAGACACGTCTCACAGAACAGATTGACTATAGACACGTCTCACAGAACAGATTGACTATAGACACGTCTCACAGAACAGATTGACTATAGACACGTCTCACAGAACAGATTGACTATAGACACGTCTCACAGAACAGCTTGACTATAGACACGTCTCACAGAACAGCTTGACTATAGACACGTCTCACAGAACAGCTTGCCTATAGACATGTCTCACAGAACAGCTTGACTATAGACACGTCTCACAGAACAGAACAGCTTGACAATAGACACGTCTCACAGAACAGAACAGCTTGACTATAGACACGTCTCACAGAACAGAACAGCTTGACTATAGACACGTCTCACAGAACAGAACAGCTTGACTATAGACACGTCTCACAGAACAGAACAGCTTGACAATAGACACGTCTCACAGAACAGAACACCTTGACTATAGACACGTCTCACAGAACAGAACAGCTTGACAATAGACACGTCTCACAGAACAGCTTGACTATAGACACGTCTCACAGAACAGCTTAACTATAGACACGTCTCACAGAACAGCTTGACTATAGACACGTCTCACAGAACAGCTTGACTATAGACACGTCTCACAGAACAGCTTGACTATAGACACGTCTCACAGAACAGCTTGACTATAGACACGTCTCACAGAACAGAACAGCTGGACTATAGACACGTCTCACAGAACAGCTGGACTATAGATACGGCTCACAGAATAGCTTGACTATAGACACGTCTCACAGAACATAACAGCTTGACTATAGACACGTCTCACAGAACAGCTTGACTATAGACACGTCTCACAGAACAGCTTAACTATAGACACGTCTCACAGAACAGCTTGACTATAGACACGTCTCACAGAACAGCTTGACTATAGACACGTCTCACAGAACAGCTTGACTACAGACACGTCTCACAGAACAGCTTGACTACAGACACGTCTCACAGAACAGCTGGACTATAGATACGGCTCACAGAACAGCTGGACTATAGACACGTCTCACAGAACAGAACAGCTTGACTATAGACACGTCTCACAGAACAGCTTGACTATAGACACGTCTCACAGAACAGAACAGCTTGACTATAGACACGTCTCACAGAACAGCTTGACTATAGACACGTCTCACAGAACAGAACAGCTGGACTATAGACACGTCTCACAGAACAGCTGGACTATAGATACGGCTCACAGAACAGCTTGACTACAGACACGTCTCACAGAACAGCTGGACTATAGATACGGCTCACAGAACAGCTTGACTATAGACACGTCTCACAGAACAGAACAGCTTGACTATAGACACGTCTCACAGAACAGCTTGACTATAGACACGTCTCACAGAACAGAACAGCTGGACTATAGACACGTCTCACAGAACAGAACAGCTTGACTATAGACACGTCTCACAGAACAGCTGGACTATAGACACGTCTCACAGAACAGCTGGACTATAGACACGTCTCACAGAACAGCTGGACTATAGATACGGCTCACAGAACAGAACAGCTTGACTACAGACACGTCTCACAGAACAGCTGGACTATAGATACGGCTCACAGAACAGAACAGCTTGACTACAGACACGTCTCACAGAACAGCTTGACTATAGACACGTCTCACAGAACAGAACAGCTTGACTACAGACACGTCTCACAGAACAGCTTGACTATAGACACGTCTCACAGAACAGAACAGCTTGACTATAGACACGTTTCACAGAACAGCTTGACTATAGACACGTTTCACAGAACAGCTTGACTATAGACACGTCTCACAGAACAGCTTGACTATAGACACGTCTCACAGAACAGCTTGACTATAGACACGTCTCACAGAACAGCTTGACAATAGACACGTCTCACAGAACAGCTGGACTATAGACACGTCTCACAGAACAGCTTGACTATAGACACGTCTCACAGAACAGCTTGACTATAGACACGTCTCACAGAACAGCTGGACTATAGATACGTCTCACAGAACAACTTGATTATAGACACGTCTCACAGAACAGCTTGACTATAGACACGTCTCACAGAACAGCTTGACTATAGACACGTCTCACAGAACAGCTGGACTATAGACACGTCTCACAGAACAGCTTGACTATAGACACGTCTCACAGAACAGCTTGACTATAGACACGTCTCACAGAACAGCTGGACTATAGACACGTCTCACAGAACAGCTTGATTATAGACACGTCTCACAGAACAGCTGGACTATAGACACGTCTCACAGAACAGCTTGACTATAGACACGTCTCACAGAACAGCTTGACTATAGACACGTCTCACAGAACAGCTGGACTATAGACACGTCTCACAGAACAACTTGATTATAGACACGTCTCACATAACAGCTGGACTATAGACACGTCTCACAGAACAGCTTGACTATAGACACGTCTCACAGAACAGCTTGACTATAGACACGTCTCACAGAACAGCTTGACTATAGACACGTCTCACAGAACAGCTTGATTATAGACACGTCTCACAGAACAGCTTGATTATAGACACGTCTCACAGAACAGCTTGACTATAGACACGTCTCACAGAACAGAACAGCTTGACTATAGACACGTCTCACAGAACAGCTGGACTATAGACATGTCTCACAGAACAGCTTGACTATAGACACGTCTCACAGAACAGCTTGACTATAGACACGTCTCACAGAACAGCTGGACTATAGACACGTCTCACAGAACAGCTTGACTATAGACACGTCTCACAGAACAGCTGGACTATAGACACGTCTCACAGAACAGCTTGACTATAGACACGTCTCACAGAACAGCTTGACTATAGACACGTCTCACAGAACAGCTTGACTATAGACAGGTTGAAAAGCAGAAAACCCCAGAGATATTTTATGAAACTAAAGCTTTCATGGCTGTCAAATAGATAAATTAACCAAGTAAATATAATATATATTTGGATATATTAGCATCTATTATAATGGTCTATTGTTGTTAGAAGTGGGATGTCCATGTCTAAAGCAGGGAAGATGGATTTTGACAGAGATGTTACTGTACGCACCTGTGGTGTCATGGTTTTACAGGAGCACAGTATGCAGAGGGTGGAGAACGCTCCCTGTCCTGAACTGACCTGCCCCGAGTCTGAACACATCACCCTTACAGACCGCTGCTGCAAGGTCTGCAGAGGTAGGTCTGGAACACACACACACACACACAGCTATGCATGCACACCACACACACTCACGCACGCACGCACGCGCACACACACGCACGCACACACGCACGCACGCACGCACGCACGCACGCACGCACGCACACACACACACACACACACACACACACACACACACACACACACACACACACACACACACACACACACACACACACACACACACACACACACACACACAGATTCTTGGAGTGATAGTGAGGTAGTGTTGAAGCACTGTGTAATAGATAAGGGAGAATGGATATTAAAAGTCGGTCCACTCCCTCCATCTCCTTAGATGATGTATGTCTCCTGCTTGGCTGGTAATGAGGCCTCTCTCTCACGGTGGAACCTGGGCTGTGTCCCAAATGCACTACTTTTAGTGCACTACTTTTGACCTCAGCCGTATGTGCCCTGGTCAAAAGTAGTGCGCTATAAAGGGAATAGGCGATTTGGAACTCCCTCATGATATTACCCACATACACACTAGACGTGGTCAGCACACAGCCATGCATCTCTGTGACAGCAACACATGCTGTTCTATTCCAGTTTCCACCAGGCCTGAACAACATGTTACTGGCCAGTGTTTTTACAGCTAATGCCGGTTTGCCTGAGGCTGATGCCATGCAGTTGTTTGTACACATGCATATACACACACTCTCAGTCAAATGCACACATGTGCACATACACGGACACACACAGGTAAATAGTGCCATACATGCACTCAAACATATTCAGTTGGCCTTGATGTCATGGTTGTTTTCTGTTTCCCTTTGTCTTCTTTCTCTTTTGTTCATGTTGTTGGTTGTTTGTGCATGGGGGGGTCTTGTGGGTGGGGAGTGGAATAATAAATAAATAAATATTATTATTATTATTATTATTTGTATTAGATTTTCTCGGGGGGGGGGGGTCTCAGATGGTTACGGGGCAGCTCTTGGGGAACTGTGGGGGGGGATCTTGGAGGGCTGGCGGTTGGGAGCTTGGAGGGCTGGGGGTTGGGAGCTTGGAGGGCTGGGGGTTGGGAGCTTGGAGGGCTGGGGGTTGAGAGCTTGGAGGGCTGGGGGTTGGGAGCTTGGAGGGCTGGGGGTTGAGAGCTTGGAGGGCTGGGGGTTGAAAGCTTGGAGGGCTGGCGGTTGGGAGCTTGGAGGGCTGGGGGTTGGGAGCTTGGAGGGCTGGGGGTTGACAGCTTGGAGGGCTGGCGGTTGGGAGCTTGGAGGGCTGGCGGTTGGGAGCTTGGAGGGCTGGCGGTTGAGAGCTTGGAGGGCTGGGGGTTGGGAGCTTGGAGGGCTGGGGGTTGGGAGCTTGGAGGGCTGGCGGTTGGGAGCTTGGAGGGCTGGCGGTTGGGAGCTTGGAGGGCTGGCGGTTGGGAGCTTGGAGGACTGGGGGTTGGGAGCTTGGAGGGCTGGCGGTTGGGAGCTTGGAGGGCTGGCGGTTGAGAGCTTGGAGGGCTGGCGGTTGGGAGCTTGGAGGGCTGGGGGTTGGGAGCTTGGAGGACTGGGGGTTGGGAGCTTGGAGGGCTGGGGGTTGGGAGCTTGGAGGGCTGGGGGTTGGGAGCTTGGAGGGCTGGGGGTTGGGAGCTTGGAGGACTGGGGGTTGGGAGCTTGGAGGGCTAGGGGTTGGGAGCTTGGAGGACTGGGGGTTGAGAGCTTGGAGGGCTGGGGGTTGGGAGCTTGGAGGGCTGGGGGTTGGGAGCTTGGAGGGCTGGCGGTTGGGAGCTTGGAGGGCTGGCGGTTGAGAGCTTGGAGGGCTGGGGGTTGGGAGCTTGGAGGGCTGGGGGTTGAGAGCTTGGAGGGCTGGGGGTTGGGATCTTGGAGGGCTGGCGGTTGAGAGCTTGGAGGGCTGGGGGTTGAGAGCTTGGAGGGCTGGCGGTTGGGAGCTTGGAGGGCTGGCGGTTGGGAGCTTGGAGGGCTGGCGGTTGGGAGCTTGGAGGGCTGGCGGTTGGGAGCTTGGAGGGCTGGGGGTTGGGAGCTTGGAGGGCTGGGGGTTGGGAGCTTGGAGGGCTGGCGGTTGGGAGCTTGGAGGGCTGGCGGTTGGGAGCTTGGAGGGCTGGGGGTTGGGAGCTTGGAGGGCTGGGGGTTGAGAGCTTGGAGGGCTGGCGGTTGGGAGCTTGGAGGGCTGGAGGTTGGGAGCTTGGAGGGCTGGCGGTTGGGAGCTTGGAGGGCTGGCGGTTGGGAGCTTGGAGGGCTGGCGGTTGGGAGCTTGGAGGGCTGGCGGTTGGGAGCTTGGAGGGCTGGGGGTTGGGATCTTGGAGGGCTGGCGGTTGGGAGCTTGGAGGGCTGGCGGTTGAGAGCTTGGGCCGGTGCCTGATGGATCGTTGGTTCAGGTCCCCGTTTTTTGATCTGTCAACGTGCCCTTGAGCAGGGCTTTGACCCTGGTTGCTTCTGTGTGTGTAGCTCTGGATGGGAGTCTGTTAGATGACTAATGTGATGTAGTTGTTGAGCTGCTTCACTGTAAGTATATTGTACGTTTAAAACATTCAATAATATATTGTAATAAATAAAAACAGCATGTTAATGTTCTCTGATGAAGTCTTGTTTCCTCCTGACCTGTGTTCCTGCAGAGTGAACTGTGGTTTCAGCCATACACACCTGTTGTTCTGTCTATCTAGTTATATGTCTATGGCCAGGGGCGAGACAGGGACAAACCGTTTGAGGAAAGAAAGCACGCCTTGTCTAGTATCACACACACACACACACACACACACACACACACACACACACACACACACACACACACACACACACACACACACACACACACACACACACACACACACACACACACACACACACACACACACACACACACACACACACACACACACACACACACACACAGGTGTAAGACAACCCAGTAAGGGTGATTTATCAGCTGTAGAATGACCAGACAGTATCTGTCTCTTTCCCCCTCCCCCTCTCTCAGGTCATCATTTCTGTGTGGAGGGCCCCAGTCCCAGCTGTGTGGAGAACTCGGAATGTGTGAATCTGGAGGCTGGGTCCTGCTGCAGCTGTAAAGATGGCTACCGCGCCCTGAGGGATGACAGCGCGTACTGTGGAGGTGCAGTACTCTTACTACAACAATGGCATCACTAAGCCAACACTCATTTAAGTCATCTTCATCGCCTCAGTCCATTCTATCTACTAATCCTTGTGATCTTTGGCCATCTTCTCTGTTGTGGCCCAGCTTTGCTGGTTGTGTAAAACTCCAATGCCTCATTTAGAAGTGGTCTTTTGAGACGGATTTCAACCAAAGAATGAATCATTTACCGTTATTGTATGGGGGCTTGGACTTCATTGTTTTTAATGTTTATCTTAGTTTGGGATTACAATCATATACTGTAGTGCTGTGTAAGTAGGTACAGGGATGACTATGGTACTTTAAGCAGGAGAAATTTAGAGGCGTATAATTCAGCTCTTCCAATTCCATCTTTCTTTCCATATATTAATGATCTCTAGGAAACCCTCCATTACTACGACCCCTGACCCCTCCACTCATCAGACCAGCCTCACAGCCATAAATGACCTGTACTACCTCTACGAACCCTGACCCCTCCACTCATCAGACCAGCCTCACAGCCATAAATGACCTGTACTACCTCTACGACCCCTGACCCCTCCACTCATCAGACCAGCCTCACAGCCATAAATGACCTGTACTACCTCTACGACCCCTGACCCCTCCACTCATCAGACCAGCCTCACAGCCTTAGGCCT
>NW_024058715.1:15000-32500 GCF_016432855.1 Salvelinus namaycush
GCACAGAACAGGCAACAGAACAGACCACAGAACAGACCACAGAACAGGCCACAGAACAGACCACAGAACAGACCACAGAACAGGCCACAGAACAGGCCACAGAACAGACCACAGAACAGACCACAGAACAGACCACAGAACAGGCCACAGAACAGGCCACAGAACAGACCACAGAACAGACCACAGAACAGACCACAGAACAGGCCACAGAACAGGCCACAGAACAGGCCACAGAACAGACCACAGAACAGACCACAGAACAGACCACAGAACAGGCCACAGAACAGGCCACAGAACAGGCCACAGAACAGGCCACAGAACAGACCACAGAACAGACCACAGAACAGACCACAGAACAGACCACAGAACAGGCCACAGAACAGGCCACAGAACAGGCCACAGAACAGGCCACAGAACAGGCCACAGAACACACCACTATACAACAATGAGTCAGCACACAATGGTCCTGCTGTAACATACCATGTTTATTTTAGCTCTCTCACAGTCACACCAACACCACAGGACTGTTGGTGACTATAGTCACACCAGTCAAACCAATACCACAGGACCGTTGGTGACTATAGTCACACCAGTCAAACCAATACCACAGGACCGTTGGTGACTATAGTCACACCAGTCAAACCAATACCACAGGACCGTTGGTGACTATAGTCACACCAGTCAAACCAATACCACAGGACCGTTGGTGACTATAGTCACACCAGTCAAACCAATACCACAGGACCGTTGGTGACTATAGTCACACCAGTCAAACCAATACCAGTCAAACCAATACCACAGGACCGTTGGTGACTATAGTCACACCAGTCACACCAATACCACAGGACCGTTGGTGACTATAGTCACACCAGTCACACCAATACCACAGGACCGTTGGTGACTATAGTCACACCAGTCACACCAATACCACAGGACCGTTGGTGACTATAGTCTGAATGGCAATACTCAGACATGAAAGGATTATGGATATGTGATGCTGTTCTGAAGATTCTGCTTCTTCTCTGAGAGAGAGAGAGAGAGAGAGAGAGAGAGAGAGAGAGACAGAGACAGAGACAGAGACAGAGAGAGAGAGAGAGAGAGAGAGAGAGAGAGAGAGAGAGAGAGAGAGAGAGAACCGGAGAGGGAGAGAGAGAGAATCGGAGAGGGAGAGAGATAAAAGCGGAGAGGGAGAGAGATAGAAGCGGATTGAGAGAGAGAGAGAGCTGTAGAGAGATCTAAAGAAAGTCTCCTCTTTATTTTTAGTCGTCTGTCCGTCTGTCCGTAGGTCTGCTGCCAGTGAGAGATATGCGGCCTGCTGTGCCAGCCATCCTCCATCCTCCAGCTAGACGCCAACCACCCCCTCCTAGAGAGAAATTTAGAATGACTTTTTCAGGTGTCTGTAGTTAACAGTCATACGGAATATCATTGGTGGCTTACTTGTGACTTACCGCATAATAGTAGAATTTATCTAGCTATTCTTGTTTGTTTGCAAGTGTGTGTGTGTGTGTGTGTGTGTGTGTGTGTGTGTGTGTGTGTGTGTGTGTGTGTGTGTGTGTGTGTGTGTGTGTGTGTGTGTGTGTGTGTGTGTGTGTGTGTGTGTGTGTGTGTGTGTGTGTGTAGTACAGGTGTATAGACTTGTAGTCCTACTCTGCACATACTTTGCTGTACAGACAGGACAGGCCAGGTCAGCCTAGATCATGAGCTCAACTCAACCCCTTAATCCAGCCACCCTAGTCATAGACTGTTCTCTCTGCTACCGCACGGCAAGAGGTACCGGAGCGCCAAGTCTAGGTCCAAGAGGCTTCTAAACGGCTTCTACCCCCAAGCCATAAGACTCCTGAACATCTAATCAAATGGCTACCCAGACTATTTGCATTGCCCTCCCCTCTTTTACATCCCTGCTACTCTCTGTTGTTGTCATCAATGCATAGTAACTTTAATAACTCTACCTACATGTACATACTGTACTACCTCAACTAACTGCCCCCGCACATTGACTCTGTACCCCCCCGGTACACCCACCCCCGTATTTTTTCAACTGCATTGTCGGTTAGGGGTTCGTAAGTAAGCATTTCACTGTAACACCTGTTGTATTCAGAGCATGTGACTAATAACATTTGAATTAAACACAGAGAGAATAAAAGCCAGAACGTCATGTATAAAGTGGTCGTCTTGTCGTAGCAGAATGGTTAATGAAGCAGGTCTTGGAGTTAAAGTTGTGAGAGCAATCTACAGTACTGTGTGTAGTCCTTTGAAGTATTCCTACCACGCTGCCAATGGAAACGTGCACCTCTGACCATATTTTAATTTCATTCTTTGAACCATGGACAGTATCATTATTGGATAATATATCCTCCCTCTGGCTTTCTACTGTTGTTTTGCACTATCTCCCGTTAGCTTTATGTCGTGTATCCTTTGTACTTTATTTGTTTCCAAGAGCTCAGACAGACTCAGAAAGACTCAGAAGCCCAAAGCTAACACTGCAGCAGTTCTGACTTGTTAAATTAGGACTCGTGGGAAAGGTGTTATTTTCATTTTCTTCACTGTAAGGAAACCACATCAGACATCAGAAGAGATTAAAAAATAATAATATTACATTTGTCAATTACCTCAGCAGTTTGAACCGAGTTATAAGTAAAACGTTTGTTCCTGGCTTTCTGTGTACGGAGCTGTCGCCCCCTCCCCCTCTCCTCGCCTCCTCTACTCCCCTCCTCTTCTCTGCAGAATGAACAGAACATTACAGAATGAACAGAACATGGAATGAAAGGAGATGAGGAAATAAACAGATAGTGAGAGAAAGAGAGAAAGAGAGGTAGAGCGAGGGAGAGAGAGAAAGTGAGGGAGAGAGAGAAAGTGAGGGAGAGAAGGAAAGAGAGGTAGAGAGAAAGAGAGGTAGAGAGAGGGAGAGAGAGAAAGAGAGGGAGAGAGAAAGAGAGGTAGAGCGAGGGAGAGAGAGAAAGAGAGGGAGAGAGAGGGAGAGAGAGAAAGAGGGAGAGAAAGGGAGAGGGTAGTAATCCCAGTATTGCCTGGTTGTTTCAGAGGCTCAGCAGTCAGCACTGGTTGTTCTAAATGATTCTCTCTGTTGTTGCAGGTATAGCTATAGCTACCACGTCTGGTCTGCTATAATAACAGACCAGATGTGGTAGCTACAGCTACAGACTGAGCAGCAGAGAGAATCACACAGCGTTTAATAACAGACTAGATGTGGTAGCTATAGACTGAACATGAGAGAGAATCACACAGCGTTTAATAACAGACCAGATGTGGTAGCTATAGACTGAACATGAGAGAGAATCACACAGCTTTTAATAACAGACTAGATGTGGTATCTACAGCTACAGACTGAACAGCAGAGAGAATCACACAGCGTTTATTAACAGACCAGATGTGGTAGCTATAGACTGAACATGAGAGAGAATCACACAGCTTTTAATAACAGACCAGATGTGGTAGCTACAGCTACAGACTGAGCAGCAGAGAGAATCACACAGCGTTTAATAACAGACTAGATGTGGTAGCTATAGACTGAACATGAGAGAGAATCACACAGCGTTTAATAACAGACCAGATGTGGTAGCTATAGACTGAACATGAGAGAGAATCACACAGCTTTTAATAACAGACTAGATGTGGTATCTACAGCTACAGACTGAACAGCAGAGAGAATCACACAGCGTTTATTAACAGACCAGATGTGGTAGCTATAGACTGAACATGAGAGAGAATCACACAGCTTTTAATAACAGACCAGATGTGGTAGCTACAGCTACAGACTGAACAGCAGAGAGAATCACACAGCGTTTAATAACAGACTAGATGTGGTAGCTACAGACTGCACAGCAGAGAGAATCACACAGCGTTTAATAACAGACCAGATGTGGTAGCTATAGACTGAACATGAGAGAGAATCACACAGCTTTTAATAACAGACTAGATGTGGTAGCTATAGACTGAACATGAGAGAGAATCACACAGCTTTTAATAACAGACTAGATGTGGTAGCTATAGACTGAACATGAGAGAGAATCACACAGTGTTTAATAACAGACCAGATGTGGTAGCTATAGACTGAACATGAGAGAGAATCACACAGCTTTTAATAACAGACCAGATGTGGTAGCTACAGCTACAGACTGAACAGCAGAGAGAATCACACAGCGTTTAATAACAGACTAGATGTGGTAGCTATAGCTATAGACTGAACAGCAGAGAGAATCACACAGTGTTTAATAACAGACCAGATGTGGTAGCTATAGACTGAACATGAGAGAGAATCACACAGCTTTTAATAACAGACTAGATGTGGTAGCTATAGACTGAACATGAGAGAGAATCACACAGCTTTTAATACCAGACCAGATGTGGTAGCTATAGCTACAGACTGAACAGCAGAGAGAATCACACAGCGTTTAATAACAGACCAGATGTGGTAGCTATAGACTGAACATGAGAGAGAATCACACAGCTTTTAATAACAGACCAGATGTGGTAGCTACAGCTACAGACTGAACAGCAGAGAGAATCACACAGCGTTTAATAACAGACCAGATGTGGTAGCTATAGACTGAACATGAGAGAGAATCACACAGCTTTTAATAACAGACTAGATGTGGTAGCTACAGACTGAACAGCAGAGAGAATCACACAGCGTTTAATAACAGACTAGATGTGGTAGCTATAGACTGAACATGAGAGAGAATCACACAGCTTTTAATAACAGACCAGATGTGGTAGCTACAGCTACAGACTGAACAGCAGAGAGAATGACACAGCTTTTAATACCAGACCAGATGTGGTAGCTACAGCTACAGACTGAACAGCAGAGAGAATCACACAGCGTTTAATACCAGACCAGATGTGGTAGCTACAGCTACAGACTGAACAGCAGAGAGAATCACACAGCTTTTAATATCAGACCAGATGTGGTAGCTACAGACTGAACAGCAGAGAGAATCACACAGCGTTTAATAACAGACCAGATGTGGTAGCTATAGCTACAGACTGAACAGCAGAGAGAATCACACAGCTTTTAATAACAGACCAGATGTGGTAACTATAGCTACAGACTGAACAGCAGAGAGAATCACACAGCTTTTATTAACAGACCAGATGTGGTAGCTATAGACTGAACATGAGAGATAATCACACAGCTTTTAATAACAGACCAGATGTGGTAGCTATAGCTATACCTGCATCAGCAGAGAGAATCACACAGCTTTTAATAACAGACCAGATGTGGTAGCTATAGCTATACCTGCAACAGCTGTGTGATTCTCTCTGCTGTTCAGTCTATAACTATAGCTACCAAAATAAGGGCTTATATAGTATTGAAAGCTGCTGAGGATCGCATCTATTTCAATTTCTATATCTACAGACTGGGGTGAACATGGAGCTTTTGAATTGACTGTTGTGACCTTGACAGACAGTGGTTGACGATGTGATTAGAATGGGTTTAAAGAGGATGTTGCTTTGCTTTTCAAAGAACCTGGCGGTCTGTCAGTATAAATGTAAAAATATCCCCCACAAGCTCTATTCTGTTTTCAAACATATTTGTTTTGACATGGGGGATCGTATTTGGCTGTTTGAAAATTCAACATGGGATGTCGTGATTCCGGAGTTGTGCGTTGCAAAATCACTGAAGACATGATCTTACCCCAGGTGCCGCGCCGTGCATCTCATAGCGACAGCACCACCATAGAGATGAGTTAGATCATGGAGATTGAAGATCCCATTCCATTATAGGCTACAAGCTGCATGAATACTCATCGACGTGTGTGTGTGTGTGTGTATGCTTGCGTGCTAGAGGCACTCTGAAGTTTTCCATCATTCCTCTCTCAATGAACAGTGTTCTATAAAAGAGACAGAGCACTTTGCTGTGACACTTCATCCAGATACCTTCAAGTCAAATCAAATCAAAATTACATTTTATTTGTCACATGCGCCGAATACAACAGTTGTAGACCTTACCGTGAAATGCTTACTTACAAGCCCTTAACCAACAATGCACTTTTAAGAAAATAGAATTAAGAAAATATTTACTAAATAAACTATGAAAATAGTCCGGGAGCAGTCCTATGGCTTGGGGGTAGAAGGTGTTAAGGAGCCTTTTGAACCTAGACTTGGCGCTCCGGTACCGATTGCAGAGTCTTTTGACAATTTTTTGGATGCTCTTGATGGTGCAGCTGTAGAATTGTTTGAGGATCTGGGGACATATGCCAAATCTTTTCAGTCTCCTGAGGGGGAAAAGGTGTGGTCGTGCCCATTTCACAACTTTCTTGTTGTGTTTGGACCAAGATAGTTTGTTGGTGATGTGGACACCAAGGAACTTGAAACTCTCGACCCGCTCCACTTCAGCCCCGTCAATGTAAATGGGGGTCTGTTCGGTCCACAATCAGCTCCTTTGTCTTGCTCACATTGACGGAGAGGTTGTTGGCCTGGCACCACACTGCCAGGTCTTTGGCCTCCACCCTATAGGCTGTCTCATCGTTGTCGGTGATCGGGCCTACCACCATTGTGTCGTCAGCAAATCTAATGATGGTTTTGGAGTCTTGCTTGGCTACACAGTCGTGGGTGAACAGGGAGTACAGGAGGGGACTAAGCACGCACCCCTGAGGGGCCCCCGTGTTGAGGATCAGCGTGACAGATGTGTTACCTACTCTTACCACCTGGAGGCGGCCCGTCAGGAAGTCCAGGATCCAGTTGCAGAGGGAGGTGTTTAGTCCCAGAGTCCTTAGCTTAGTGATGAACTTTGTGAGCACTATGGTATTGAACGCTAAGCTGCAGTCAATGAACAGCATTCTAACAGCAGTCAGCTGTCAGGTGTTCCTTTTGTCCAGGAGGGAAAGGGCAGTGTGGTGTGCAATTGAGATTACGTAATCTGTGGATCTGTTGTGGCGGTATGTGAATTGGAGTGGGTCTAGTGTTTCTGGGATGATGGTGTCGATTTGAGCCATGGCCAGCCTTTCAAAGCACTTCATGGCTACCGACGTGATATTTATGGGGCGGTAGTCATTTAGGCAGTTTACCTTTGCTTTCTTGGGTACAGGGACTATGGTGGTCTGCTTGAAACATGTAGGTTTTACAGACTGGTTGAAAATGTCAGTGAAGACACTTGCCAGTTGGTCCATGCATGCTCTGAGTACACATCCTCGTAATCCGTCTGGCCCTGCGGCCTTGTGAATGTTGATCTGTTGAAAGATCTCGCTCACATCGGCTACGGAGAGCGTGATCACATAGTCATTACGAAAAGCAGGTGCTATCATACATGCTTCAGTGTCGCTTGCCTCGAAACGAGCATAAAAGGTATTTTGCCCATCTGGTAGGCTCGCGTCACTGGGCAGCTCGTGGCTGGGTTTCCCTAATAGTTTGCAAGCTCAGCCACATCCGACGAGCGTCGGAGCCGGTGTAGTACGATTCAATCTTAGTCCTGTATTGATGCTTTGCCTGTTTGACGGTTTGTCTGAGGGTATAGCGGGATTTCTTGTAAGCATCCGGATTAGTATCCTGCTCCTTGAAAGTAGCAGCTCTACCCTTTAGCTCAGTGCCGATGTTGCCTGTAATCCATGGATCTTGTTGGGATATGTACGGTCACCGAGGGGACAACGTTGTCGATGCACTTACCGATGAAGCCGGTAACTGAGGTGGTATACTCCTCAATGCCACTGGATGAATCCCGGAACATGTTTCAGTCTGTGCTAGCAAAACAGTCCTGTAGCGTAGCATCAGCGTCATCTGACCACTTCCGTTTTGAGCGAATCACTGGTGCTTCCTGCTTTAGTTTTTGTTGTAAGCAAGAATCAGGAGGTTAGAATTATGGTCAGATTTTCCAAATGGAGGGCGAAGGAGAGCTTTGTATACGTGTCTGTGTGTGGAGTAAAGGTGGTCTCGAGTTTTTTATCCTCTGGTTGCACATGTGACTTGTGCAAACAGAGGGTTCTACCTGGAACCAAAAAATGTTCTACCTGGAACCAAAAAGGGTTATCCTATTGGGACAGCCGAAGAACCCTTTTGGAACCATTTTTTCTAAGAGTGTAGGGGAGAACGGATCTGATGGCACTCTAATTTAAAATATATTTCTCCGTTTGAATGATTCTAAAACTGTTAAAACGTTCTAGGACGAGGCAGCATAGTTACTTTCCTTGAACTGAAATGAAAGAGAATGGTTAAAGCCTTGGGATTGGGAAGAGATCTGTCAAGCATGGACTTGATTTAGGAAAGACAATGCAACTGTTCCTCTTTAACAGTTAAATGACCCACCAACTCTGGTTAGAGAGAAAGGATTTGCAGCTATATGTTGATCAGACTGTTGCAAACAGACAATATGGTTTTCAAAGCTTTAGGCCATTGCACAGAAGAGCATGGGAGGATTTGAACTGTCAATTGATTGTGAAAATCATAGTGAACCATGCAGGTTAGAATGTCTGAAGAAAGACAATCAGCTGGTGGGTAGCCTAATCTCAAGACCCAGAACCAGGTGTTAAATGCCCTGGCAGCTACTCAATTTGATGTAACAGTCTGTCATAAGAGACTAGCTGGTGGTTGATGTAACAGTCTGTCATAAGAGACAAGCTGGTGGTTGATGAAACAGAGACTAGCTGGTGGTTGACGTAACAGTCTATCATAAGAGACTAGCTGGTGGTTGACGTAACAGTCTATCATAAGAGACTAGCTGGTGGTTGATGTAACAGTCTGTCATAAGAGACTAGCTGGTGGTTGATGTAACAGTCTGTCATAAGAGACTAGCTGGTGGTTGATGTAACAGTCTGTCATAAGAGACTAGCTGGTGGTTGATGTAACACTCTGTCATAAGAGACTAGCTGGTGGTTGATGTAACAGTCTGTCATAAGAGACTAGCTGGTGGTTGATGTAACAGTCTGTCATAAGAGACTAGCTGGTGGTTGATGTAACAGTCTGTCATAAGAGGCTAGCTGGTGGTTGATGTAACAGTCTGTTATAAGAGACTAGCTGGTGGTTGATGTAACAGTCTGTCATAAGAGACTAGCTGGTGGTTGATGAAACAGTCTATCATAAGAGACTAGCTGGTGGTTGATGTAACAGTCTGTCATAAGAGGCTAGCTGGTGGTTGATGTAACAGTCTGTTATAAGAGACTAGCTGGTGGTTGATGTAACAGTCTGTCATAAGAGACTAGCTGGTGGTTGATGTAACAGTCTGTCATAAGAGACTAGCTGGTGGTTGATGAAACAGTCTGTCATAAGAGACTAGCTGGTGGTTGATGTAACAGTCTATCATAAGAGACTAGCTGGTGGTTGATGTAACAGTCTGTCATAAGAGACTAGCTGGTGGTTGATGTAACAGTCTGTCATAAGAGACTAGCTGGTGGTTGATGTAACAGTATATCATAAGAGACTAGCTGGTGGTTGATGTAACAGTCTGTTATAAGAGACTAGCTGGTGGTTGATGAAACAGAGACTAGCTGGTGGTTGATGTAACAGTCTGTTATAAGAGACTAGCTGGTGGTTGATGAAACAGTCTGTCATAAGAGACTAGCTGGTGGTTGATGAAACAGTCTGTTATAAGAGACTAGCTGGTGGTTGATGAAACAGAGACTAGCTGGTGGTTGATGTAACAGAGACTAGCTGGTGGTTGATGTAACAGTATATCATAAGAGACTAGCTGGTGGTTGATGTAACAGTCTGTTATAAGAGACTAGCTGGTGGTTGATGTAACAGAGACTAGCTGGTGGTTGATGTAACAGTCTGTCATAAGAGACTAGCTGGTGGTTGATGTAACAGTCTATCATAAGAGACTAGCTGGTGGTTGATGTAACAGTATATCATAAGAGACTAGCTGGTGGTTGATGTAACAGTCTGTCATAAGAGACTAGCTGGTGGTTGATGTAACAGTCTGTCATAAGAGACTAGCTGGTGGTTGATGTAACAGTCTGTCATAAGAGACTAGCTGGTGGTTGATGTAACAGTCTGTCATAAGAGACTAGCTGGTGGTTGATGTAACAGTCTGTCATAAGAGGCTAGCTGGTGGTTGATGTAACAGTATATCATAAGAGACTAGCTGGTGGTTGATGTAACAGTCTGTTATAAGAGACTAGCTGGTGGTTGATGTAACAGTCTGTCATAAGAGACTAGCTGGTGGTTGATGTAACAGTCTGTCATAAGAGACTAGCTGGTGGTTGATGTAACAGTCTGTCATAAGAGACTAGCTGGTGGTTGATGTAACAGTCTATCATAAGAGACTAGCTGGTGGTTGATGTAACAGTCTGTCATAAGAGACTAGCTGGTGGTTGATGTAACAGTCTGTCATAAGAGACTAGCTGGTGGTTGATGTAACAGAGACTAGCTGGTGGTTGATGTAACAGTCTGTTATAAGAGACTAGCTGGTGGTTGATGTAACAGTCTGTCATAAGAGACTAGCTGGTGGTTGATGTAACAGAGACTAGCTGGTGGTTGATGAAACAGTCTGTTATAAGAGACTAGCTGGTGGTTGATGAAACAGTCTGTTATAAGAGACTAGCTGGTGGTTGATGTAACAGTCTGTCATAAGAGACTAGCTGGTGGTTGATGAAACAGTCTGTCATAAGAGACTAGCTGGTGGTTGATGTAACAGTCTGTCATAAGAGACTAGCTGGTGGTTGATGTAACAGTCTGTCATAAGAGACTAGCTGGTGGTTGATGTAACAGAGACTAGCTGGTGGTTGATGTAACAGTCTGTTATAAGAGACTAGCTGGTGGTTGATGTAACAGTCTGTCATAAGAGACTAGCTGGTGGTTGATGAAACAGTCTATTATAAGAGACTAGCTGGTGGTTGATGTAACAGTCTGTCATAAGAGACTAGCTGGTGGTTGATGTAACAGTCTGTCATAAGAGACTAGCTGGTGGTTGATGTAACAGTCTGTCATAAGAGACTAGCTGGTGGTTGATGTAACAGTATATCATAAGAGACTAGCTGGTGGTTGATGTAACAGTCTGTTATAAGAGGCTAGCTGGTGGTTGATGTAACAGTCTGTCATAAGAGACTAGCTGGTGGTTGATGTAACAGTCTGTCATAAGAGACTAGCTGGTGGTTGATGTAACAGTATATCATAAGAGACTAGCTGGTGGTTGATGTAACAGTCTGTTATAAGAGGCTAGCTGGTGGTTGATGTAACAGTCTGTTATAAGAGACTAGCTGGTGGTTGATGTAACAGTCTGTCATAAGAGACTAGCTGGTGGTTGATGTAACAGAGACTAGCTGGTGGTTGATGTAACAGTCTGTTATAAGAGACTAGCTGGTGGTTGATGTAACAGTCTGTCATAAGAGACTAGCTGGTGGTTGATGTAACAGTCTGTCATAAGAGACTAGCTGGTGGTTGATGTAACAGTCTGTCATAAGAGACTAGCTGGTGGTTGATGTAACAGTCTGTCATAAGAGACTAGCTGGTGGTTGATGTAACAGTATATCATAAGAGACTAGCTGGTGGTTGATGTAACAGTCTGTTATAAGAGGCTAGCTGGTGGTTGATGTAACAGTCTGTTATAAGAGACTAGCTGGTGGTTGATGAAACAGAGACTAGCTGGTGGTTGATGTAACAGAGACTAGCTGGTGGTTGATGAAACAGAGACTAGCTGGTGGTTGATGTAACAGAGACTAGCTGGTGGTTGATGTAACAGTCTGTCATAAGAGACTAGCTGGTGGTTGATGTAACAGTCTGTCATAAGAGACTAGCTGGTGGTTGATGTAACAGTCTGTCATAAGAGACTAGCTGGTGGTTGATGTAACAGTCTGTCATAAGAGACTAGCTGGTGGTTGATGTAACAGTCTGTTATAAGAGACTAGCTGGTGGTTGATGTAACAGTCTGTTATAAGAGACTAGCTGGTGGTTGATGTAACAGTCTGTCATAAGAGACTAGCTGGTGGTTGATGAAACAGAGACTAGCTGGTGGTTGATGTAACAGAGACTAGCTGGTGGTTGATGTAACAGTCTGTCATAAGAGACTAGCTGGTGGTTGATGTAACAGTCTGTCATAAGAGACTAGCTGGTGGTTGATGTAACAGTCTGTCATAAGAGACTAGCTGGTGGTTGATGTAACAGTCTGTCATAAGAGACTAGCTGGTGGTTGATGTAACAGTCTGTCATAAGAGACTAGCTGGTGGTTGATGAAACAGTCTGTCATAAGAGACTAGCTGGTGGTTGATGAAACAGTCTGTCATAAGAGACTAGCTGGTGGTTGATGTAACAGTCTGTCATAAGAGACTAGCTGGTGGTTGATGAAACAGAGACTAGCTGGTGGTTGATGAAACAGAGACTAGCTGGTGGTTGATGTAACAGAGACTAGCTGGTGGTTGATGTAACAGTCTGTCATAAGAGACTAGCTGGTGGTTGATGTAACAGTCTGTCATAAGAGACTAGCTGGTGGTTGATGTAACAGTCTGTCATAAGAGACTAGCTGGTGGTTGATGTAACAGTCTGTCATAAGAGACTAGCTGGTGGTTGATGTAACAGTCTGTCATAAGAGACTAGCTGGTGGTTGATGTAACAGTCTGTCATAAGAGGCTAGCTGGTGGTTGATGTAACAGTCTGTTATAAGAGACTAGCTGGTGGTTGATGAAACAGAGACTAGCTGGTGGTTGATGAAACAGAGACTAGCTGGTGGTTGATGTAACAGAGACTAGCTGGTGGTTGATGAAACAGAGACTAGCTGGTGGTTGATGTAACAGAGACTAGCTGGTGGTTGATGTAACAGAGACTAGCTGGTGGTTGGTGAAACAGAGACTAGCTGGTGGTTGATGAAACAGAGACTAGCTGGTGGTTGATGAAACAGAGACTAGCTGGTGGTTGATGTAACAGAGACTAGCTGGTGGTTGATGTAACAGTCTGTTATAAGAGGCTAGCTGGTGGTTGATGTAACAGTCTGTTATAAGAGACTAGCTGGTGGTTGATGTAACAGAGACTAGCTGGTGGTTGATGTAACAGAGACTAGCTGGTGGTTGATGAAACAGAGACTAGCTGGTGGTTGATGAAACAGAGACTAGCTGGTGGTTGATGTAACAGTCTGTTATAAGAGGCTAGCTGGTGGTTGATGTAACAGTCTGTTATAAGAGACTAGCTGGTGGTTGATGAAACAGAGACTAGCTGGTGGTTGATGTAACAGAGACTAGCTGGTGGTTGATGTAACAGTCTGTCATAAGAGACTAGCTGGTGGTTGATGTAACAGTCTGTCATAAGAGGCTAGCTGGTGGTTGATGTAACAGTCTGTTATAAGAGACTAGCTGGTGGTTGATGAAACAGAGACTAGCTGGTGGTTGATGAAACAGAGACTAGCTGGTGGTTGATGAAACAGAGACTAGCTGGTGGTTGATGTAACAGTCTGTCATAAGAGACTAGCTGGTGGTTGATGAAACAGAGACTAGTTGGTGGGTGGAATACACACATATATTGTTACACAACAGTTCATCACTTTCCATGTTCTAGACATTGGGGGGTCCACTATACAGCTATGTCCTATGGTATATGCTATAGACTAGGAAGAACCAGGTATAGGCTTCATCTGTGTGCAGGACACTGGTTCTTAATCGTATCGCCTGGGGGAGGGTCTGGGTCTTATTGACCTTCCTGTAACAGTCTGTTTGACCCGTTGGTCTGTATTCCAGATATTGATGAGTGTGCTGAGGGGAAGCACTACTGCAGAGAGAACACCATGTGTGTCAATACTCCAGGATCCTTCATGTGCATCTGCCACACTGGATACATCCGGATCGATGACTATTCCTGCACAGGTGAGCCACCCACACACACACACACACACACACACACACACACACACACACACACACACACACACACACACACACACACACACACACACACACACACACACACACACACACACACACACACACACACACACACACACACACACACACACACACACACACACACACACACAGACACACCAGTTAAACACATACATCTGCATGGGCACACACACTGTCTGCAGGCCAGACCTCTACAAATGACAGTATTATTGATCAGAGTAAAGCTACTTTACCTTACATTGCATGATTTGACATCATGGTTGTTTGTTTGAGAAGTGGGCTAACATTAGAGGTTAGCTGCTATGTTGGTCTTATGATCTGGTCTTATGTTCATGACTAATTCAAACATGTCTGCTCTAACCTCAGAGGACTTTGAGAGAGAGGAGAGGAGAGAGAGAGAGAGAGAGAGAGAGAGAGAGAGAGAGAGAGAGAGAGAGAGAGAGAGAGAGAGAGCGAGAGAGAGTCTCAGTGGGGTTGACATGGCACATTTGCTGTGGATCAGTAATTATAAAGATAATATCTCTAATGCTAGGTAATTTAGCTCCTTCACACTGGAAGCAGATGGCATGGAGTTTAGTCACAGCTTCTATCTGTTCTGTTTCTTTGGTAAGTGACGGAGCTCTCTGTACAGAATGACTTTATTACTAGAACGACTGTATTACTAATCGTGACTTCATTACTAAATCTGCTGTGAAGCCAACAGGAAAGACTGGCCAAAGACACATTTCCACATTGCTGGGACAAAACGTTCTAGCGTTCTTATTTATATATTTTATAACACATTTGTTTGTTCTCATATGTTCTTATAATTTGGTAGATGCTGTGGGATGTTGTGACTGTGGAGACTTGTCTTGCCCACGTTTGCAATGCCCACATATGCCTCTGGAAATAGCATTGCTTCCTCAGGCAACTGAATAGGGGCTATGATGATGTTGACATTTAAAAGATGTTTAATTTGGTATCTCATCTCTTGGCTGTATCCCTCATAGCTATCTCTTTGAAAATCGAATTGTTCTGCTAACACAACCTGTCGCTTTGATGGTTATCTCAATTGTAAATGTTTCGTACAGTACCACATCACTTTACTATTCTGTGTATGGGGAAGTTATTAATTACACTTTGGATGGTGTAACAATACACCCGCTCACCTCAAAGATACAGGCGTCCTTCCTAACTCAGTTCCCGGAGAGGAAGGAAACTGCAAAGGGAATTCACCATGAGGCCAATGGCGACTTTAAAACAGTTACAGAGTTTAATGGCTGTGAAAAATGAAGATGGATCAACAACATTGTAGTTACTCCACAATATTGACCAAATGACAGAGTGAAAAAGAAGGAATCCTGTACAGACTAAAAATATTCCAAAACATGCATCCTGTTTAAAACTTCTTGCCACTATAGGGGGTGCTGTTTTCGCATTAGCATAATTTCCTCTACAGATTAAACTGCCTCTTATTCAATTATTGCTCTTACTATATGCATATAATTAATACCATTGGATAGAAAACAATCTATAGTTTCTAAAACCGTTTCAATTTTGTCTCTGAGTTAAACAGAAGTCATTTGACAGCACTTTCCCTGACCAAGAAGAAGAATGCAAGATGTGTATGCTCGCTTCAACGCTCTGCCTATATATGGTCACGCCACCTATGACCCGAAACACACTTCATTCGTCTTCCTCTGGGTGTCAAGAGGACGTCAGAGGAGAAATTTTTTGTTTACCTTGTACTGACGTGAAATAAGACCTATTTCTTTGGCGTGACCGACAACTTCCGGTTCTCTGATTCGCGCTATTTGGAGGTGCGATTGTCTACTGTTTTGCTGCCGTTACGGATGAAAACTATCTCCGTCTCGAAGTTTGTTTGATACATGTGACCATATCATCTTAATGTATGTTTTTTCAATATAGTTTAATCAGATTATTTGAATTTTTTCGGGAGTTTTGCCGTGTTCCGTTCTGTGACTTTTTTTACTTTGGCCAGTCGACCAGTACATATGCTAAATGAAGAGGGAAAGTTGCCATTATGAATGGATTGAACGACTCATCAGGACTAAGGACACATTGATCAACATTCTGATGAAAGATCAGCAATAGTAAGACCCAATTTACGATGTTATTTCATATATCTGTCGTGCATGTGAACTGGTCGGGGGCGCCCAGCTGGTTCTGGCTGGCGTGGCTATGCTAATTTAGCGCTACATTTTGTTTTCGCTATAAAACATTTAATAAATCTGAAATATTGTTTGGATTCACCAGATGTTGGGCTTTCAATATCTGTACGCTGTGTATTTTTCTGAAATGTTTTAAGATAAGTAATTAGTTATATGACGTTGGTCTCTGTAATTGTTCTGGCTGCGTCAGCACTATTTCAGATTGCAGCTGCAATGTAGAACTGTGATTTATACCTGAAAAATGCACATTTTTCAAAAAAAAACTATGCTATACCATAAATATGTTATCAGACTGTCATCTTATGAAGTTGTTTCTTGGTTAGTGGCTATATATATTTTTATTTAGTCGAATTAGTGATAGCTACTGACGCAGGAAAAAACTGTTGGAGTAAAAAAATTGTGTCTTATGCTAACGTGGTTAGCTAATAGATTTACATATTGTGTCTTCCCTGTAAAACATTTTAAAAATCTGAAATGGTGGCTTTATTCACAAGATCTGTATCTTTCATCTGGTGTCTTGGACTTGTGATTTAATGATATTTAGATGCTACAATTTACTTGTGACGCTATGCTAGCTATGCTACTCAGTGGGGGGGGAGTGGGGGGTGATCCCGGATCCGGGTTGGTGACTCGTTAAAGGTTAAAGTAAGGCACTAAAGTAAAACTGCAAAAAATATGGCAAAGAAATTAACTTTATGTCCTGAATACAAAGTGTTATGTTTAGGGAAAATCAAATACAACACATCACTGAGTACCACTATTCATATTTTCCGGCATGGCGGTGGCTGCATCATGTTATGGGTATGCTTGTCATCGGCAAGGACTAGCGAGTTTTTGGGGGGGATAAAATTAATGGAATAGCAGGACAATAACCTAAAACACAAGGCCAAATATACACTGGAGTTGCTTATCAAGACGAATGTTACTAAGTGGGCTCGTTACAATTTTGACTTAAATCGACTTGAAAATGTCTGTCTAGCAATGATCAACAACCAACTTGACAGAGCTTGAAGAATGTGCAAATATTGTACAATCCAGATGTGCAAAGCTCTTTTAAAGACCTACCCAGAAAGACTCACAGCTGTAATCACTGCCAAAGGTGATTCTAACATGTATTGATTGACTCAGGGGTGTGAATACTTATGTAAATGACATATTTCTCTATTTCGTTATAAATACATTTGCAAAAATTTCTAAAAACATGTTTTCACTTTGTCATTATGAGGTATTGTGATGTCATTATGAGGTATTGTGATGTCATTATGAGGTATTGTGTGTAGATGGGTGAGAAAAAAAATCTATTGAATCCATTTTGAATTCAGGCTGTAACACAACAAAATGTGGAATAATTCAAGATATTTGAATACTTTCTAAATGCAGTGAGAGGAGGTGGCTAAAGCACATGATCTGGGACCAGGCTATAACATAGAGAAGATTTGGCTGTATAACATAGCTACAGATCTGGGACCAGGCTATAACATAGAGAGAAGATTTGGCTGTATCACATAGCTACAGATCTGGGACCAGGCTATAACATAGAGAGAAGAGTTGGCTATA
>NW_024058715.1:37500-45000 GCF_016432855.1 Salvelinus namaycush
TTTCCCGTTCACATCACTCTGAGTCTGTTAGATATTCAGGCTGCTGTAGCCTGGCTTTTCATATGATATAGTGTTATCTGTAGCTTAACTCTAATCAGTTATGTCTAGGTATTTCTGTCAGAGTAGTTTAATATAGAGAGAGATGTCTAGTCTCTCTGGTTCTCATTGGTTCTAATAACAATCAGCTGCTTTTCATTTTCATCTTTATTAAGGACTTTATTAAGGAATAATGACCTCTCTCTCTCTCTCTCTCTCTCTCTCTCTCTTTTTTTCTCGCTGTCTCTCTCTCTCTCTCTCTCTCTCTCTCTCTCTCTCTCTCTCTCTCTCTCTCTCTGTCTCTCACTCTCTCTTTCTCTCTCTCTCTACTCTCTCTCTCTTTCTCACACATCTACCTCAGAGTCTTTTCAAAGAGGAATTTTTTTTATTTTTGAAGTTTTGATTTCCCACTGTCGTGTCTTTGACTATGCCAGATTGATTGCTATGACATGCTATTCTATAAAATTATTTCTCCGTAATTAATATTACCTGATTGAACTAATCATGTAAATATTAATTAACTAGAGAGGGACACCACGAAAGAATATTTATAGAGCTGTTATCTTTCGAATAAACTCTTAAAGATTTTGTAATATTTTACTAAATAGCCGTCACATTAATCGTCATTATATTCAGTCTCATCTGAAAGTTGTAAGTCCTTGATTATCTGCAAGAATCCTGGCTAACAAGTTGAATCAGCAATACAAAATTGGGTTTAATTATTTATTTACTAAATACCTAACCAATCACACAGAATCACACATATACAATTAGATCATAACTTGATCACAAATTACGTCATACAGAAAACGTCCCTAGCGGGCGGAATAGATATGACAGCTTGTTACACAAAGGGAATGGGCTGAGTCTTAGTGAAAGAGCGGGAGATTCGGAACAGGGCAAAAGCTGTGCTCTCGTAAATCAGTATCTGATGCATTCTAAATTACCGCCCATTTGAGAAAGAAAATGCAATACATATTTACTCTGAGCTGCGCTTCAGTAGGTTGGTGGTAGATGGAAGAACGTATCGCCAACCCGAGTCCTCTGTCTTTTGGAGAATGTCTCTGGTTGTCACGGGATACTTTGTAGTAACGTTGTGTGTGGAAGACGGGATACTCGGACTGTCCTTCCTAACCTGCGTTTGTAGCAGCTGTTGCCAACTCAACGGCTAGGAGATATCACTTCTGTAGTGAACACGAGTTCAAAGTTCATACCATTCACAATCAAAGTCCATGCTGATGTTGGCTTCATCTATAGTGATTATCTGAACCATTCTGACCCTGGATCGTCATCCTAGAGTACCCGGAACAGGAAGTTATATTCTTGTCTCTGGCTTTATATAGTGGAGGGAGAGGGGTGTGTCTGAAAAGTCTATTACCCAGGTCTCTTCACAGGGGCGGGCCCCTGGTTGAGCAGAAGCCAAATTTATGAAAACACAGATCTCTCATTTGGAAGGTAAAATTACATTTCACCTCTTCACAAACAATGTCATATTCAAACATTTGAATTAAACAACAATTCCATGTGAATCCGATACCTCTGACGTTTAGACTTTTCACAGTAGCGTTTATGTCATTCTATCATTGATGAGAATGTGTCAGAGGGCAACCGAACTGACATAATATACCTTAAGTACCACCGCATATGTACAGTTGGTTGGATTACCAGAATATAGTTCATTTCCCCCAACTTCTGATGTTACCCAGAATCTCTATGTTAACCCATGGGTTTCCTTATGTCACATCAGTTATAGTGGGGAGAGAGAAAAAGGGGGAAAGAGGTATTTATGACTGTCGTAAACCTACCCCCAACCCAACGTCATGACACCACTTTCCTGCCAAGTAAGAGCGTTTCTCTTTCTTCCCTGGTTACCTGAGGGACATGTTCATTCTGTCTGTTAAGGATCTTAGACATCAGAGAATCACATGTTTTCAAAATGTTTTCAGACCATCAAATTGAGCCAAACAGGATTTTCTACTTTCCCCATCTCTTTTTAATCTGGGGCCAGTTGAAGGGATTGGAAGATTGACGTACAGAGCAGCATGCTCACACGCACGCACGCACGCACGCACGCACGCACGCACGCACACACACACACACACACACACACACACACACTCAAACATACACTTACTAGCTGACTACTGTATAGATAGAGGGGTTGAATGGAAGTGTGTGTGTGTTATCAGTGTAGTTATCCTCCTCTTCTTGTCTCCATCCAGAGCATGATGAGTGTACGACAGGTCTTCACAGCTGTGATGAGCATGCCATCTGTTTCAACACGGTGGGGGGCCACAGCTGCTCCTGTAAACCAGGCTATGTAGGCAACGGGACAGTCTGCAGAGGTGAGACACACACACGTATACATACACACTTTATACTCTCAGGATACGCACTCATGTACACACACTTGCGCATTAAGTACACACGTGCGGTTGACGCACACACTCGCGGACACATACACACACACACACACACACACACACACACACACACACACACACACACACACACACACACACACACACACACACACAAACACACACACACACACACACACACACACACACACACACACACACACACACACACACACACACACACACACACACACACACACACACACACACACACACACTTCCTTCCTGTGTCTCTCTGTCTCTGCACAGACACTTTAACATCTAATTGATTTTATTCAGGGGCCCAATGGAGACCAGGGTCTCATTCTTAATGGTGCCCTGGGAACAGATCATTCCCAAATCAACATGGCGATTCAATAAAACAGACACTTCAAGATACAGCCGTTACAGATACACTACATTTCAACAACACCTGTCTTTGCATCCACCAAATCAGCGTTTCCCAAATAGCATCATCTGTCCAGTTACTGTATGTTTAGGAAGGACCCAATATAGCATCATCTGTCCAGTTACTGTATGTCTAGGAAGGACCCAATATAGCATCATCTGTCCAGTTACTGTATGTCTAGGAAGGACCCAATATAGCATCATCTGTCCAGTTACTGTATGTTTAGGAAGGACCCAACATAGCATCATCTGTCCAGTTACTGTATGTCTAGGAAGGACCCAATATAGCATCATCTGTCCAGTTACTGTATGTCTAGGAAGGACCCAATATAGCATCATCTGTCCAGTTACTGTATGTCTAGGAAGGACCCAACATAGCATCATCTGTCCAGTTACTGTATGTCTAGGAAGGACCCAATATAGCATCATCTGTCCAGTTACTGTATGTCTAGGAAGGACCCAACATAGCATCATCTGTCCAGTTACTGTATGTCTAGGAAGGACCCAATATAGCATCATCTGTCTAGTTCCTGTATGTCTAGGAAGGACCCAACATAGCATCATCTGTCCAGTTACTATATGTCTAGGAAGGATACATCATAGCATCATCTGTCCAGCTGCTGTATGCACTTGCTGTTAGTAGCTCAATCGAGACTAATTCCTCCCTCCTATGTACCCCCCAGCTTTGTGTGATGGTTTGTGCCAGAACGGAGGATCCTGTGTAAACCCGGACACCTGTATCTGTCAGCAGGGGTTCACTGGGAAGAGATGTGAGACAGGTAAGAACACAGGTGGGGAAGGAAGAGGGATTCAGGGGTAGGTGGGGGAGGAAGAGGGAGTTAGGGGGAGTTAGGAATAGATGGGGGAGGAAGGGGGAGTAGGGGGAGGAAGGGGGAGTTAGGGGTAGAATGGGCAGGCAGGGGGAGTTAGGGGTAGAATGGGCAGGCAGGGGGAGTTAGGGGAGGTGGGGTAGAATGGGCAGGCAGGGGGAGTTAGGGGTAGAATGGGCAGGCAGGGGGAGTTAGGGGTAGAATGGGCAGACAGGGGGAGTTAGGGGTAGAATGGGAAGGTAGGGGGAGTTAGGGGTAGAATGGGCAGGCAGGGGGAGTTAGGGGTAGAATGGGCAGACAGGGGGAGTTAGGGGTAGAATGGGAAGGTAGGGGGAGTTAGGGGTAGAATGGGCAGGCAGGGGGAGTTAGGGGTAGAATGGGCAGGCAGGGGGAGTTAGGGGAGGTGGGGTAGAATGGGCAGGCAGGGGGAGTTAGGGGTAGAATGAGCAGGCAGGGGGAGTTATGGGTAGAATGGGAAGGCAGGGGGAGTTAGGGGTAGAATGGGCAGGCAGGGGGAGTTAGGGGTAGAATGGGAAGGCAGGGGGAGTTAGGGGTAGAATGGGAAGGCAGGGGGAGTTAGGGGAGGTGGGGTAGAATGGGCAGGCAGGGGGAGTTAGGGGTAGAATGAGCAGGCAGGGGGAGTTATGGGTAGAATGGGAAGGCAGGGGAGTTAGGGGTAGAATGGGCAGGCAGGGGGAGTTAGGGGTAGAATGGGAAGGCAGGGGGAGTTAGGGGTAGAATGGGAAGGCAGGGGGAGTTAGGGGTAGAATGGGCAGGCAGGGGGAGTTAGGGGTAGAATGGGAAGGCAGGGGAGTTAGGGGTAGAATGGGCAGACAGGGGGAGTTAGGGGTAGAATGGGAAGGCAGGGGGAGTTAGGGGTAGAATGGGAAGGCAGGGGGAGTTAGGGGTAGAATGGGCAGGCAGGGGGAGTTAGGGGTAGAATGGGAAGGCAGGGGGAGTTAGGGGTAGAATGTGCAGGCAGGGGGAGTTATGGGGAGGAGGGGTAGCTCGAGGGAGTTAGGGGTAGAATGTGCAGGCAGGGGGAGTTATGGGGAGGAGGGGTAGCTCGAGGGAGTTAGGGGTAGAATGGGCAGGCAGGGGGAGTTAGGGGTAGAATGGGAAGGCAGGGGGAGTTAGGGGTAGAATGGGCAGGCAGGGGGAGTTAGGGGTAGAATGGGCAGGCAGGGGGAGTTAGGGGTAGAATGGGAAGGCAGGGGGAGTTATGGGTAGAATGGGCAGGCAGGGGGAGTTAGGGGTAGAATGGGAAGGCAGGGGGAGTTAGGGGTAGAATGGGCAGACAGGGGGAGTTAGGGGTAGAATGGGAAGGCAGGGGGAGTTAGGGGTAGAATGGGTAGGCAGGGGGAGTTAGGGGTAGAATGGGTAGGCAGGGGGAGTTAGGGGTAGAATGGGCAGACAGGGGGAGTTAGGGGTAGAATGGGAAGGCAGGGGGAGTTAGGGGTAGAATGGGCAGGCAGGGGGAGTTAGGGGTAGAATGGGCAGGCAGGGGGAGTTAGGGGTAGAATGGGAAGGCAAGGGGAGTTAGGGGTAGAATGGGCAGGCAGGGGGAGTTAGGGGTAGAATGGGCAGGCAGGGGGAGTTAGGGGTAGAATGGGTAGGCAGGGGGAGTTAGGGGTAGAATGGGCAGGCAGGGGGAGTTAGGGGTAGAATGGGCAGGCAGGGGGAGTTAGGGGTAGAATGGGCAGGCAGGGGGAGTTAGGGGTAGAATGGGCAGACAGGGGGAGTTAGGGGTAGAATGGGAAGGCAGGGGGAGTTAGGGGTAGAATGGGCAGGCAGTGGGAGTTAGGGGTAGAATGGGTAGGCAGGGGGAGTTAGGGGAGGTGGGGTAGAATGGGCAGGCAGGGGGAGTTAGGGGTAGAATGGGAAGGCAGGGGGAGTTAGGGGTAGAATGGGCAGGCAGGGGGAGTTAGGGGTAGAATGGGCAGGCAGGGGGAGTTATGGGGAGGAGGGGTAGCTAGGGGGAGTTAGGGGTAGAATGGGAAGGCAGGGGGAGTTAGGGGTAGAATGGGCAGGCAGGGGGAGTTAGGGGTAGAATGGGCAGGCAGGGGGAGTTAGGGGGAGCTAGGGGGAGTTAGGGGTAGAATGGGCAGGCAGGGGGAGTTAGGGGTAGAATGGGCAGGCAGGTGGAGTTAGGGGTAGAATGGGCAGGCAGGGGGAGTTAGGGGTAGAATGGGCAGGCAGGGGGAGTTAGGGGTAGAATGTGCAGGCAGGGGGAGTTAGGGGTAGAATGGGAAGGCAGGGGGAGTTAGGGGTAGAATGGGAAGGCAGGGGGAGTTAGGGGTAGAATGGGCAGGCAGGGGGAGTTAGGGGTAGAATGTGCAGGCAGGGGGAGTTAGGGGTAGAATGGGAAGGCAGGGGGAGTTAGGGGTAGAATGGGAAGGCAGGGGGAGTTAGGGGTAGAATGGGCAGGCAGGGGGAGTTAGGGGTAGAATGGGCAGGCAGGGGGAGTTAGGGGTAGAATGGGCAGGCAGGGGGAGTTAGGGGTAGAATGGGCAGGCAGGGGGAGTTAGGGGTAGAATGGGCAGGCAGGGGGAGTTAGGGGTAGAATGGGAAGGCAGGGGGAGTTAGGGGTAGAATGGGCAGGCAGGGGGAGTTATGGCAGGTGGGGTTAGTCTCACACACCCGGCAGCTCTTAGCAGCACATCTGTCTGTGCATTTCACCACCATTAGTGATACTGTAAACACCCACACGCCTCAATGTGTGACTGACTGAACGAAAGAGAGAAGCGGAGATGGAGAGTGAGAGAGGAGAGAGAGAGAGAGAATGAATGAGAGAGAGAGACATGCAGAGAGAGATAGAGACAGACAGAGAGAGCCAGGCAGAGAGAGAGAGAGAGAGCGACAGGCAGAGAGAGAGAGAGTAGGGGGGAGAGGAGGGGAGGGAGTGTGAAGGAGGATATGAGCCAGCTGGTATGGACTATGTTCTCAGAGAGAGAGAGAGCGGGGGAGAGGAGGGGAGGGGAGGGAGTGTGAAGGAGGATATGAGCCAGCTGGTATGGACTATGTTCTCAGAGAGAGAGAGAGCGGGGGAGAGGAGGGGAGGGGAGGGAGTGTGAAGGAGGATATGAGCCAGCTGGTATGGACTATGTTCTCAGAGAGAGAGAGAGCGGGGGAGAGGAGGAGAGGGAGTGTGAAGGAGGATAGGAGACAGCTGGTATGGACTGTATGTTCTCAGAGAGAGAGGTATGGGTATAGTGTGGTAACCCTGGTCTGTTCCTGGTCTGTTGTTAGTTGTTACCGTAGGAGGATGTGAGATCAGAGATATTCCGCAATGTTTTGGCACAGACAAACATACACACACACCAACACTCTACGCTTTAATGAATGTTTGTTCTTAGAGATAAGCAAGACTGCCAATGAATCTGACACATTCACCAATATTTTCTATATTTTGCTGTGTGTGTGTGTGTGTGTGTGTGTGTGTGTGTGTGTGTGTGTGTGTGTGTGTGTGTGTGTGTGTGTGTGTGTGTGTGTGTGTGTGTGTGTGTGTGTGTGTGTGTGTGTGAGTGTGTGTGTGTGTGTGTGTGTGTGTGTGTGTGTGTGTGTGTGTGTGTGTGTGTGTGTGTGTGTGTGTGTTTGAGCCGGAGCGTGTTGTTTCGCCTGCTCATATTTTTCTCTGGGGAAATTAAAAGTGATCACAATCTCACTGTCTCTGTAAACAGAGTTTGAGAGAGAGAGAGAGAGAGAGAGAGAGAGAGAGAGAGAGAGAGAGAGAGAGAGAGAGAGAGAGAGAGAGAGAGAGAGAGAGAGAGAGAGAGAGAGAGAGAGAGAGAGAGAGAGAGAGAGAGAGAGAGAGAGAGAGAGAGAGA
>NW_024058716.1:0-12500 GCF_016432855.1 Salvelinus namaycush
CAAACATAAAACGTCTTGATGAAAAACCCTCTTAGGAAAATATTTTTGTGATGACATTCTGTGACTTCAAATCGCCTGTCCTTTCTCTGTCATAAATATTCCATCAGTCCAGACACTGATAGACCTTGAGGCGCTCATCCCAATCGATTATAACCCTTTTCATATAAAAAAATGTATATCATTTATCTCTGTGCCAAAACATTACTAATCATCTCCAGGAGACAGAAAGGATGAACACACTAATTTGTGTCTCAGTTATAATTAAATTATAAGAAGATTGTTCCTAATAACTTTGAGGACAACTAAATATCCTCATTAAAACGAGCCATTGGTCAAAGACTACAAAATTTGAATTTCTTTAGTCAAAAGGCCCAATGCACTATAATACTCTTTAACATATCTGTTTTATTGTCAGAGGGAAATTAGTTCTGGAAGACATCTCCCTATTAGATGGTAACAGCTGATAGGAGATAAACACTGACACACAGATACTCACAGACACACACTGACACACAGATACACACTGACACACAGATACACACTGACACACAGACACACACTGACACACAGATACACACTGACACACAGATACACACTGACACACAGATAAACACTGACACACAGATACTCACAGACACACACTGATACACAGATACACACAGATACACACTGACGCACAGACACACAGATACTCACAGACACACACTGACACACAGATACACACAGATACACACTGACACACAGATACACACTGACACACAGATACACACTGACACACAGACACACACTGACACACAGCCACACACTGACACACAGGTACACACTGACACACAGATACACACTGACACACTGACACACAGATACACACTGGCACACAGCCACACACTGACACACAGGTACACACTGACACACAGATACACACTGACACACTGACACACAGATACACACTGACACACATATACACACAGACACACAGACATACACTGACACACAGATACACACTGACACACTGACACACACTGACACACACTTACACACACTGACACACATATACACACATATACACACATATACACACTGACACACAGACACACACTGAAACACACTTACACACACAGACACACATATACACACATATACACACTGACGCACAGATACACACTGACACACAGACACACATAGACACACACAGACACACATAGACACACAGACACACAGATACACACTGACACACAGACACACAGACACTGCACATCACAGGAGGTTGGTGGCACCTTAATTGGGGAGGATGGGCTTGTGTTAATGGCTGAAGTGGAACTAGTGGAATGGTATCAAATACATCAAACACATGGTTTCCAGGTGTTTAATGCCATTTAATTTGTTCCGTTTCGGACATTATTGTGAGGCGTCCTCCCCTCACTAGGCTCCTGTGGTGCACACAAACACACACACAGACACAGACAGAGTGTTGGTCGTTACCCCTGCTGTCGCCTCTACGGGTGACTAATGTGCCCTAACCCTCTCGCCGCACTGAGACCTGGGTCCTGACAGTAAATCTTAGTAAGACTAAAATAATGGTGTTCCAAAAAATGTCCAGTCGCCAGGACCGCAAATACAAATTCCATCTAGACACTGTTGCCATAGAGCACACACAAAAACTGTACATACCTTGGCCTAAACATCAGCGCCACAGGTAACTTCCACAAAGCTGGGAACGATCTGAGAGACAAGGCAAGAAGGGCCTTCTATGCCATCAAAAGGAGCATAAAATTCAACATACCAATTAGGATCTGGCTAAAAATACTTGAATCAGTTATAGAACCCATTGCCCTTTATGGTTGTGAGGTCTGGGGTCCGCTCACCGACCAAGAATTCACAAAATGGGACAAACACCAAATTGAGACTGCATTTACAACGTTAAACACCAAATAATGCATGAGGAGCAGAATTAGGCCGATACCCGCTAATTATCAAAATTCAGAAAAGAGACGTTCAATTCCACAACCACCTAAAAGGAAGCGATTCCCTAACCTTCCATAACAAAGCCATCACCTACAGAGATAATTACTTGACACACTGGAAAGAATTTACAAAAAAACAGAGCAAACTATTGTCACGAACCGGCTCAAAGCCCGTAACAAAAGGGAGACAACGTGGAGATAAGGAATAACAAAATATATTTATTAACTAAGGTAACCTAAATGCAATTAACAATGGTGTGTAATCAGTAATCAGTAGTGTAAGTGAGTGTTGTGGCATGCATGAATGTGATAATGCGGTGTGTTGAAAGGTGCCAAAGCAAACAACCTAAAAGCCACAACAAAATCTATGACGGTGTCTGCATGGAGAGAGTCTCCCCCATGAATGGGGAAGTGGTGTATTTATCCTGGGACACACCGGGCCCAGGTGTCTCCTATGTAGCTGACGACCCTCCCAACTCCCGCCCACCTGCATCCTAATAAGGAAACAAGAACAAAGAGAGAATACGGCAGACAGAGTGGGAGGGTCGTCACACTAGAATGCTCGTATACAGTGACAGAATACCTGACCACTGTGACTGATCCAAACTTAAGAAAAGCTTTGAATATGTACAGAATCAGTGTCACGGCCGTTGGAAGGAGGAGACCAAGGCGCAGCGTGGTATGCGTACATTCTTCTTTATTATAAGAATGAACACTGAACAAAACTAACAAACTAACAAAACTAACCGTGAAGCTATACAAATGAGTGCTGACAGGCAACTACACATAGACAAGAACCCACGAACACAAAAGGGAAATGGCTACCTAAATATGATCCCCAATCAGAGACAACGATAAACAGCTGCATCTGATTGGGAACATCAGGCCACCATAAACCTACACATCACCTAGACCTACATACCCTAGACTTACAAAAACCCTAGACAATACAAACCCCTAGACAATACAAAAACTAGCGTACCCACCCTCGTCACACCCTGACCTAACCAAAATATAAAGAAAACATAGATATCTAAGGTCAGAGCGTGACAGTACCCCCCCCCCCCCCCCCCCAAAAGCGGACTCCCGGCCGCAAACCTGAACCTTTAGGGGAGGGTCCGGGTTGGCATCTACCCTCGGTGGTGGCTCCGGTTCTGGACGCAGCCCCCCCCTCCTTACGCTGATCCCTCCGCCTTTGTAGAACCGGACCGTGGATCATCGCCGGAGGCTCTGGACTGCGGATCATCGCCGGAGGCTCCGGACTGGGGATCGCCGCTGGAGACCCCGGACTGGGAACCGTTGCTGTATATTCCGGACTGTGGCCCGCCGTTGGAGGTTCCGGACTGTGGCCCGTCGTTGGAGGTTCCGGACTGTGGCCCGTCGTTGGAGGTTCCCGGACTGTGGCCCGTCATAGGAGGTTCCGGACTGTGGCCTGTCGTTGGAGGTTCCGGACTGTGGCCCGTCGTTGGAGGTTCCGGACTGTGGCCTGTCGTTGGAGGTTCCGGACTGTGAAACGTTGTTGGAGGTTCCGGACTGTGAAACGTCGTTGGAGGTTCCGGACTGTGAAACGTCGCCGGAAGCTCTGGACTGGGTACTGTCGCCGGAAGCTCTGGACTGGGTACAGTCGCCGGAAGCTCTGGACTTGGTACTGTCACCGGAAGCTCTGGACTGGGTACTGTCGTCGGAAGCTCTGGACTGGGTACTGTCGCCGGAAGCTCTGGTCTGTGGAAGCGCAATGGAAGCCTGATGCGTGGTGCCGGAACTGGTGGTGCCGAGCTGGGGACACGCACCTCAGGGCGAGTCCGGAGAGGAGGCACAGGACGTACTGGACTGTGGAAGCACACTGGAGGTCTTATGCGTGGTGCCGGAACTGGTGGTACCGAGCTGGGGACATGCACCTCAGGGCGAGTGTGGAGAGGAGGCACAGGACGTACTGGACTGTGGAGGCACACTGGAGATCTAGAGCGTATAGCTGGCACAATGCGGCCGGGCTGGATGCTCATTTGAGCCCGGCAAGTGCGAAGAGCTGGAATAGAGCGCACTATGAATGTGAACTGGAGACACCGTGCGCATCACTGCGTAACACTGCGTCCCCAGTCACACGGTGTCACACGCTCCCCAGCACCCCCGCTCTGCAGCGCTCTCCATGCTAGCACCTCTCTCCGGAATCTTGAGTCGAACTCCTCATCCGACTCCCTGACTGGCTCTATGTGCCCCCCCAAAAAAACTTATTGGGGTTTCTGTGGCCTACCTCGTTGCTATTTCTCCTCGTAATATCGCCGTTATGCTTTTGCTGCCTCTATTTCCTCCTTCGGAAGGCGATACTCCCCAGCCTGCGTCCAGGGTCCTGCTCTGTCCAAAATCTCCTCCCAGGTCCATTCCTCCTTAACACGCTGTTTGGTCCTTTTATGGTGGGTTCTTCTGTCACGGCCGTTGGAAGGAGGAGACCAAGGGTATGCGTGGTGTGCGTACATTCTTCTTTATTATAAGAATGAACACTGAACAAAACTAACCAAAATAACAAAACTAACCGTGAAGCTATACAAATGAGTGCTGACAGGCAACTACACATAGACAAGAACCCACGAATACAAAAGGGAAAATGGCTACCTAAATATGATCCCCAATCAGAGACAACGATAAACAGCTGCCTCTTAATGGGAACCACATCAGGCCACCATAAACCTACACATCACCTAGACCTACATACCCTAGACTTACAAAAACCCTAGACAATACAAACCCTAGACAATACAAAAACTACCAGGACATGGTAACATGGTTATAGTGGGATGATAGACCATACCAGGACATGGTAACATGGTTATAGTGGGATGATAGACCATACCAGGACATGGTAACATGGTTATAGTGGGATGATAGACCATACCAGGACATGGTAACATGGTTATAGTGGGATGATAGACCATACCAGGACATGGTAACATGGTTATAGTGGGATGATAGACCATACCAGGACATGGTAACATGGTTATAGTGGGATGATAGACCATACCAGGACATGGTAACATGGTTATAGTGGGATGACAGACCATACCAGGACATGGTAACATGGTTATAGTGGGATGATAGACCATACCAGGACATGGTAACATGGTTATAGTGGGATGACAGACCATACCAGGACATGATAACATGGTTATAGTGGGATGACAGATGATTCCAGGACATGTTAACATGGTTATAGTGGGATGACAGATTATACCAGGACATGGTAACATGGTTATAGTGGGATGACAGATGATACCAGGACATGGTAACATGGTAACAGCAGAATACTGTAAAACAATCTACCAGGGAATAAGATTCAAATGGAGTTTGAGGTTCTATCTTTTCTAAATGAAAACACACAGATAGCCCTAACACACACAGACACACACACACACACACACACACACACACACACACACAGACACACAGACACACAGACACAGACACAGACACAGACACAGACACAGACACACACACAGACACACACACACACACACACACACACACACACACACACACACACACACACACACACACACACACACACACACACACACACACACACACACACACACACGGCCAGACAAAGGCCTCACCCTCTGGTACTTTAGATAACATTCTGAACACTCTCAATACTGACCATTAACCAACAGATAAATATGATGAACCAGCGTGTGTGTCTTTGTATCTTCTTAATGGTGACTGGCTGTTTCCATCTCTAATACAGAGGAGGTGATCTCTCTCAGCTCACCACCATGTGGGTTATCGGTTTACAATGATATCTCTCTGTGTGTGTGTGTGTGTGTGTGTGTGTGTGTGTGTGTGTGTGTGTGTGTGTGTGTGTGTGTGTGTGTGTGTGTGTGTGTGTGTGTGTGTGTGTGTGTGTGTGTGTGTGTGTGTGTGTGTGTGTGTTAGGGCTATAGACTGGAGACCAATGAGGATAAGGAGAGAGAGGGAACAGATTAGAGAGAGACGGTGCAGAGGAGAGAGAGAGGGGGAACAGAGGAGAGAGAGAGGGGAAACGTTGGAGAGAGAGAGGGAACAGAGGAGAGAGAGAGGGGAAACGTTGGAGAGAGAGAGGGAACAGAGGAGAGAGAGAGGGAACAGAGGAGAGAGAGAGGGAACAGAGGAGAGAGGGAACAGGGGAGAGAGAGAGAGGGAACAGAGGAGAGAGGGAACAGAGTAGAGAGAGACGGTGCAGAGGAGAGAGAAAGAGGGAACAGAGGAGAGAGAGAGAGGGAACAGAGGAGAGACAGAGAGGGAACAGAGGAGAGGGGAAACGTAGGAGAGAGAGATGGAACAGAGGAGAGAGAGAGAGGGAGCAGAGGAGAGAGGGAACAGAGGAGAGAGAGAGGGAACAGAGGAGAGAGAGAGGGAACAGAGGAGAGAGAGAGAGGGAACAGAGGAGAGAGAGAGAGGGAACAGAGGAGAGAGAGAGAGGGAACAGAGGAGAGAGAGAGAGGGAACAGAGGAGAGAGAGAGAGAGAGAACAGAGGAGAGAGAGAGGGAACAGAGGAGAGAGAGAGGGAACAGAGGAGAGAGAGAGGGAACAGAGGAGAGAGAGAGAGGGAACAGAGGAGAGAGAGAGAGGGAACAGAGGAGAGAGAGAGAGGGAACAGAGGAGAGAGAGAGAGGGAACAGAGGAGAGAGAGAGAGGGAACAGAGGAGAGAGAGAGAGGGAACAGAGGAGAGAGAGAGAGAGAACAGAGGAGAGAGAGAGAGAGAACAGAGGAGAGAGAGAGAGAGAACAGAGGAGAGAGAGAGGGAACAGAGGAGAGAGAGGGATCAGAGGAGAGAGAGAGAAGGAACAGAGGAGAAAGAGAGAGAGAACAGAGGAGAGAGAGAGGGAACAGAGGAGAGAGAGAGAGAGAACAGAGGAGAGAGAGAGGGAACAGAGGAGAGAGAGGGATCAGAGGAGAGAGAGAGAAGGAACAGAGGAGAAAGAGAGAGGGAACAGAGGAGAGAGAGATTGAACACAACAGAGACAGAGGGAACAGATGAGACAGAGGGAACAGATGAGAGAGAGGGAACAGAGGGGAGAGAGAGGGGACAGAGGGGAGAGAAAGGGGGAATAGAGGAGAGAGATAGGGAAAAGAGGAGAGCGAGAGGGGGAACAGAGGAGAGAGAGAGGGAACAGAGGAGAGATTGAGGGGGAACATAGGAGAGAGAGCGAGGGAACAGATGAGAGAGAGAGAGGGAACAGATGAGAGAGAGAGGGGAAGGATTGGACGGGGAGAAATTAAGAGAAAGAGGATGTAGAGAGGGGGAGAGAGAGAAGGGAGAGGATACAAGGGAGAGAGAAGAGTACACAGGAGAGAGAGGGATAGAGAAAGTGGTGAAGACAGGGAAAAGAGAGAGAGGGTAAACGGGGAAAGAGAGGGATAAGAGAAAGAGTAAGAGGGGGTTACAGGAGGACACACAGAGTGTTTCACACTGTCTCCCTCTGCTGGTCAGTGTTAGTATGCAGCCTCTCAGGACCATCTGTAAAAGTATCCTGTCTGATCTCTTAGTATGAGGTCTCTCAGGACCCTCTGTTACAATATCCTGTCTGATTTCTTAGTATGCAGCCTCTCAGGACCCCCTGTAAAAGTATCCTGTCTGATCTCTTAGTATGAGGTCTCTCAGGACCCTCTGTAACAGTATCCTGTCTGATCTCTTAGTATGAGGTCTCTCAGGACCATCTGTAACAGTATCCTGTCTGATCTCTTAGTATGAGGTCTCTCAGGACCCTCTGTTACAATATCCTGTCTGATTTCTTAGTATGCAGCCTCTCAGGACCCCCTGTAAAAGTATCCTGTCTGATCTCTTAGTATGAGGTCTCTCAGGACCCTCTGTAACAGTATCCTGTCTGATCTCTTAGTATGAGGTCTCTCAGGACCCTCTGTTACAATATTCTGTCTGATTTCTTAGTATGCAGCCTCTCAGGACCCCCTGTAAAAGTATCCTGTCTGATCTCTTAGTATGAGGTCTCTCAGGACCCTCTGTAACAGTATCCTGTCTGATCTCTTAGTATACAGCCTCTCAGGACCCTCTGTAACAGTATCCTGTCTGATCTCTTAGTATAAGGTCTCTCAGGACCCTCTGTAACAGTATCATGTCTGATCTCTTAGTATGAGGTCTCTCAGGACCCTCTGTAACAGTATCCTGTCTGAACTCTTAGTATGAGGTCTCTCAGGACCATCTGTAACAGTATCCTGTCTGATCTCTTAGTATGAGGTCTCTCAGGACCATCTGTAACAGTATCCTGTCTGATCTCTTAGTATGAGGTCTCTCAGGACCCTCTGTAACAGTATCCTGTCTGATCTCTTAGTATGAGGTCTCTCAGGACCCTCTGTAACAGAGTCCAAAGCCACCATCCACAGGGGACACACAGCCCAACAGTGCACCTCCCCAAAGTCCCTAACCAACACCTCTCTACGTACGTGTCTCCTATTCTTTTGAATAAGGTGACGGTTGGAGAAACTGCTTGAGCCACGCTGAGAATACAGAAGTCTGAAAGCCAACATAACTATATTCTAGAACACTGCCTTGAGCCACGCTGAGAATACAGAAGTCTGAAAGCCAACATAACTATATTCTAGATTACTGCCTTGAGCCACACTGAGAATACAGAAGTCTGAAAGCCAACATAACTATATTCTAGAACACTGCCTTGAGCCACACTGAGATTACAGAAGTCTGAAAGCCAACGGAACTATATTCTAGAACACTGCCTTGAGCCACGCTGAGAATACAGAAGTCTGAAAGCCAACGGAACTATATTCTAGAACACTGCCTTGAGCCACGCTGAGAATACAGAAGTCTGAAAGCCAACGGAACTATATTCTAGAACACTGCCTTGAGCCACGCTGAGAATACAGAAGTCTGAAAGCCAACGGAACTATATTCTAGAACACTGCCTTGAGCCACGCTGAGAATACAGAAGTCTGAAAGCCAACGGAACTATATTCTAGAACACTGCCTTGAGCCACGCTGAGAATACAGAAGTCTGAAAGCCAACGGAACTATATTCTAGAACACTGCTGGACACGTACACGTTTTTGGACTCTGATAAACGGTTTAGTATGCAGCCTCTCAGGCCCTCTGTAACATGTAACAGCACAATATGCTGTCTGAGACCAGTAAGCCTACCATGACAGATGACATGACAGCTCAGTGTCAAGGGTCACTTGAATATGGAATGACATTTATCAAAAGGAACATCCGCAATCAGATAAGTGACGAGAGGGGCGGTGTGTGTATTGTGGGTGTGTGTATAGGGTGTGTATATAGGGTGTGTCTATAGAGTGTTTAATTATTATTATGAAACGTGGAAAGTATTTGGGTAGAATATTTAGTATATCTGTGGAATACATCGATAGAATATGTAGTATATCTGAAGAATACATGGATAGAATATATAGTATATCTGAAGAATACATGGATAGAATATATAGTATATCTGTGGAATACATGGATATAGTATATCTGAAGAATACATGGATAGAATATATAGTATATCTGAAGAATACATGGAAAGAATATGTAGTATAACTGAAGAATACATGGATAGAATATATAGTATATCTGAAGAATACATGGATAGAATATATAGTATATCTGAAGAATACATGGATAGAATATATAGTATATCTGAAGAATACATGGATAGAATATATAGTATATCTGTAGAATACATGGATAGAATATATAGTATATCTGTGGAATACATGGATATAGTATATCTGAAGAACACATGGATAGAATATATAGTATATCTGAAGTTTACATGGATAGAATATATAGTATATCTGAAGAATACATGGATAGAATATATAGTATATCTGAAGTATACATGGATAGAATATATAGTATATCTGAAGAATACATGGATAGGATATATAGTATATCTGAAGAATACATGGATAGAATATATAGTATATCTGAAGAATACATGGATAGAATATATAGTATATCTGAAGTATACATGGATAGAGTATATAGTATATCTGAAGAATACATGGATAGAATAGTATATGTACATCAATAGTTGAATAGGATCTACTTGACTAGAATACAGGATATACATATGATGTGGGTAAAACAATATGTAAACATTGTTAAGTGACCAGTGATCCATGTCTATGTACATAGAGAAGCAGTCTCTTTGACAGTACGTCCAACCGGCTTCACCACCGCAGACCACGTGTAACCACGCCAGCCCAGGACCTCCACATCCGGATTCTTCACCTGCAGGATCGACTGAGACCAGACAACAATTAGACGTTCATCCACGTTCATCCAAAATGTCAAATTTCGAATTGTTTTTGTTTCTCATCATTCTGAATGGTTAATGTTTAACATAGAGTTATACCATTACGTTTAGACACTCATTCTGATTGGTTAATGTTTAAGATAGAGTTATAACATTACGTTTAGACACTCATTCTGATTGGTTAATGTTTAACATAGAGTTATAACATTACGTTTAGACACTCATTCTGATTGGTTAATGTTTAACATAGAGTTATAACACTACGTTTAGACACTCATTCTGATTGGTTAATGTTTAACATAGAGTTACAACATTACGTTTGGGCACTTATTCTAAGGTTTGGCAAAGGGTTGAACCCCAAAATAAAAAAAATTGTGTCAACAACTGGGATTGAACACGCAGCCTTCTGACCCAGAGTCATGGGATTACAACATCCGACACTGTAGCATCTATTGGCATGTTTGAAGGCATTTCCCAGCTTTCTCAGCATATTGATACAAGTCCAATGTCAATGTTCATCTTGAACGGTTTGGGTGCATCTCCCTCTTTCTACTTCAACTCCCCATATCGCATGCCCTCAAAGTGATCGAATACTTTATTTATACTGTCATTTCATTTCATGTCTATACTAAATTATTCATGTATAGGATACTCGGAAGTTCCCCAAAGGACGCGCGGAGCGTACCTGCCGACGTCACCATAGAGCAAAAACAAACGGCCTCTTCTTTTCCGCGCCGAGCGCAGTTCGCCCTTCTCCTTTCAGCACCGGGAACCGTCCGACGCGTACGACTCCGCGCGTCTCCCTCCTGGGACAAGATAAATAAACATTTAACGGACTTTGATCACGAACAAACGTTTACAATGAGTTATTGACTCTCTCATTGAGTCACAAGTCACCGAACTCCATGGACGAAATATATCCATATTAACGTTCTTTCATTGTTTTGAATATCCTTTTTGACGGTTGGACTTGGTTGAGGCTATGTGTGTCGGTTGTGTTTACTTCATGTAATGTGGATGTTACCTGTGTCCGTGGCTGTGTCCGTGGCTGTGTCCGTGGCTGGAGGATGAGCGCCGGCGTGGCAGGGGACGCGACAGTAACTCATACTATGCAGGCAAGGTAAAGTGCTTTACGTTCATTCACCCTCCAGGCTATGACTAGGGGACGTTTTCTAGGGGCACAGACTCGCTGGTTCAAGCCCCGCTGCGGCTCTCAATTATCCTGTACTACCTGACTGGGTGAGTTTGTGTGTCTGTATTGCTATAGCTTCTGTGACCGGAGCGTGAGAGCTGGTGTTTTGAAGTTGAGTAAGAAATACTGTTGATCTGTTGTTGGTATCTGTTGTGTTTATACGGTAGCCTATACGGTAGCCTATACGGTAGCTCGCCCTTTGACAGAGCATTCAGAGTGTATAGCCTACATACCTGCTACATAGGCAACTTTACGCACATTGGTTGACTTCGCCTTTGCTGTAATAAACTATGGTAAGCGTAATGTTAATGTGCGTTTCGATGGTTATAATACTACAATTTAAAAACAATAATGTATAGGTCTATTTATAACTTTATTGTCCTGTTACCCGTAGGTTGAATCATGATCCCAAAATGCATAAAATGAGAACCGGGGTCCTCGTGTATTCCAGACGTGGTTTTAGTGATCTGCGCTGTATGGCTATCCCCTGTCCATTCTTATATAACTGTGTGTGTTTGTGTGGCTTCTGGGTTTCCCTCATCCCCATTATCTTGCACGCCAATATGAGTGCAGTTCTGTTCGATGGGAACAAACCTCTCTCTCTCTCTCTCTCTCTCTCTCTCTCTCTCTCTCTCTCTCTCTCTCTCTCTCTCTCTCTCTCTCTCTCTCTCTCTCTTCGTGGTATGAGTTCTGACACAGTCTTCTAATCATATGAAGCCTTATGGACAACTTGAAAACAGTCAAACTATTTAGTGAATATTTGGCTGACCCTTCAAGGAAAATTCCACCTAAAAACTACTAAGCCAAAATGCATCATACCAGCTGTATTTCAATATTTTGAAAATTATATATCTTGAAAACTTGATTGTTGACAAGCAACATATTTGGGGGCTATATCAACAATGACTAATGAAACAAATACCAAAATATCGTTTTTGGGTGGAGATTTTTTTTAAGACAAACAGAAATCTTTCAAAGAGCCGTTAGACTCGTCGCGTTTCTTTCAGTTCTACTCAACAACATGCTACATATATCTGAGAGAACGTAACCTATTGTCTAGTTGCAGTAGACTGTGTAATAA
>NW_024058716.1:17500-22500 GCF_016432855.1 Salvelinus namaycush
ATTTTGTCTTTAGTCAACCCGCCTGCCACCCACGCGCCCTTCGGGGAACACAATATTCAATAACCCTGAACCCTCCCCGCTGATAACCACAGGGACTGTGGGTTATGAGTCAACCTGCACATCACTAATGCATACACACACACACACACACACACACACACACACACACACACACACACACACACACACACACACACACACACACACACACACACACACACACACACACACACACACACACACACACACACACAGGGGCCATGACTTCAGACTAATGCATCATATGGTGGTAGAAGCTGTTTTGTGTGTGTGTGTTTTACTAAGGTTTGTGTGTGTGTGTGATAGTTGCTCTCCTCCAATCACTGGAGGCTGATCTCTCTATGTTTTCCTGCTGGGGTTGAGATTGAAAAACCTCGGAATCCACAACCCTCGGAATCATCATCTCTCTCTTCACACCTCTTCGCCTCTCCTTCACTCTCTCTGTCTCTCTATCTCTATCTCTCCACTCTTTCTCACTCTCTCTCACTCTCTCTCTCTCTCTGCTCTTCCTCTGTCTGTCTCTCTCTCTCTCTCTCTCTCTCTCTCTCTCTCTCTCTCTCTCTCTCTCTACTCTTCCTCTGCCTCTCTTCTCTCTCTCTCTCTCTCTCTCTCCTCTGAAGCGTATAATTGGACGCCTCTTGTCCTGTCCCGTCCATCTCTCTCTTTGATATAGTAGTGTGTTTATATGAGTGTGTGTGTGTGTGTTATTGTATGTGTGTGTACAGGCAGCACTGGCCTCTGCCTTGGCAGTATGTCAGTGTAGTGTACTAAGCAGAGCACATGTCTTCAGTCTGCTGTGAGTCGTTTAGACTTAGTGCTGTTCAGCTGGCTAGCAGCGCTGCCTGTTTATGTGTGTGTGTGTGTGTGTGTGTGTGTGTGTGTGTGTGTGTGTGTGTGTGTGTGTGTGTGTGTGTGTGTGTGTGTGTGTGTGTGTGTGTGTGTGTGTGTGTGTGTGTGTGTGTGTGTGTGTGTGTTGTGTTCAGTTGAATAACAGCTCTGCCAGTCTGATCCATTATACATAAGGAGTAAGGTAATCCACTGAGCCAGGGGTTATAGACCTGTCTGTCTGTCTGTCTGACCGTGTGACCGTCTGTCTGTCTGTCTGTCTGTCTGTCTGTCTGTCTGTCTGTCTGTCTGTCTGTCTGTCTGTCTGTCTGTCTGTCTGTCTGTCTGTCTGTCTGTCTGTCTAACCTGTCTGTCTGTACTGTCTGTCTGTTTAACCTGTCTGTCTGTCTGTTTAACTTGTCTGTCTGTCTATCTAACTTGTCTGTCTATCTAACCTGTCTGTATGTATGTATGTCTGTCTAACCCAGTGTTTTCCAAACTTGGTCCTGGGGCTCACCCTTAGTGCACATTTCGTTTCTTGTCCTAACACTGTAAAGCTTGATGTTGACTTGGATATTCTTGTCCTAGCACTGTAAGTGTGGGTCTTTCTCGGAGGCTACAAGTGAAGACAGACACATCGGGGACACAACTGCACGCGTCCTTATCCAATTCCGAGGTGCATATTGAAGATATTGGAAGAACCGTCTTACTTTTCATCAGCCAACAAGATGAGTAGACCTAATGAACAGAAAAAACACTAGCCTATATCAATCTACCCTCTCCCATAGTACAAAAGTCAACCTACTGTATTCTATTCTGTGCCAGAAATAAATATTCCAAACATAGTCTGGGACAGTTGTGGGATGCGATAGATCGCAAATTAATACAACCACTAGCATCAACACCACTAGCATCAAAACCACTAGCATCACAACCACTAGCATCAAAACCACTAGCATCAAAACCACTAGCATCAAAACCACTAGCATCAAAACCACTAGCATCAAAACCACTAGCATCAAAACCACTAGCATCAACAAGCCTTTAATACGCAATGTGGCTGATGCAACAGATCAGAACGTTTAGCTTAACATGTTGATCATCTATGAGGCTATTTCTTCACATTATAAGCGCAGCAAAGCACACATGGCAGTAGGATATACGTGTGAATGGTCCCTTAGCGTTAGCGCAGCAAAGCACACATGGCAGTAGGATATACATGTGAATGGTCCGTTAGCGTTAGCGCAGCAAAGCACACCTGGCAGTAGGATATACATGTGAATGGTCCCTTAGCGTTAGCGCAGCAAAGCACACATGGCAGTAGGATATACATGTGAATGGTCCGTTAGCGTTAGCGCAGCACAGCACACATGGCAGTAAGAGATATACGTGTGAATGGTCCCTTAGCGTTAGCGCAGCAAAGCACACATGGCAGTAGGATATACATGTGAATGGTCCGTTAGCGTTAGCGCAGCAAAGCACACCTGGCAGTAGGATATACATGTGAATGGTCCCTTAGCGTTAGCGCAGCAAAGCACACATGGCAGTAGGATATACATGTGAATGGTCCGTTAGCGTTAGCGCAGCACAGCACACATGGCAGTAAGAGATATACGTGTGAATGGTCCCTTAGCGTTAGCGCAGCAAAGCACACATGGCAGTAGGATATACATGTGAATGGTCCCTTAGCGTTAGCGCAGCACAGCACACATGGCAGTAAGAGATATACGTGTGAATGGTCCCTTAGCGTTAGCGCAGCAAAGCACACATGGCAGTAGGCTATAAGTGTGAATGGTCCCTTAGCGTTAGCGCAGCAAAGCACACATGGCAGTAGGATATACATGTGAATGGTCCCTTAGCGTTAGCGCAGCAAAGCACACATGGCAGTAGGATATACATGTGAATGGTGCCTTAGCGTTAGCGCAGCAAAGCACACATGGCAGTAGGCTATAAGTGTGAATGGTCCCTTAGCGTTAGCGCAGCAAAGCACACATGGCAGTAGGATATACATGTGAATGGTCCCTTAGCGTTAGCGCAGCAAAAGCACACATGGCAGTAGGATATACGTGTGAATGGTCCCTTAGCGTTAGCGCAGCAAAGCACACATGGCAGTAGGATATACATGTGAATGGTCCGTTAGCGTTAGCGCAGCAAAGCACACATGGCAGTAGGATATACATGTGAATGGTCCCTTAGCGTTAGCGCAGCACAGCACACATGGCAGTAAGAGATATACGTGTGAATGGTCCCTTAGCGTTAGCGCAGCAAAGCACACATGGCAGTAGGCTATAAGTGTGAATGGTCCCTTAGCGTTAGCGCAGCAAAGCACACATGGCAGTAGGATATACATGTGAATGGTCCGTTAGCGTTAGCGCAGCAAAGCACAAATGGCAGTAGGATATACATGTGAATGGTCCCTTAGCGTTAGCGCAGCAAAAGCACACATGGCAGTAGGATATACATGTGAATGGTCCCTTAGCGTTAGCGCAGCAAAGCACACATGGCAGTAAGATATACGTGTGAATGGTCCCTTAGCGTTAGCGCAGCAAAGCACACATGGCAGTAAGATATACGTGTGAATGGTCCCTTAGCGTTAGCGCAGCAAAGCACACATGGCAGTAAGATATACGTGTGAATGGTCCCTTAGCGTTAGCGCAGCAAAGCACACATGGCAGTAAGATATACGTGTGAATGGTCCCTTAGCGTTAGCGCAGCAAAGCACACATGGCAGTAAGATATACGTGTGAATGGTCCCTTAGCGTTAGCGCAGCAAAGCACACATGGCAGTAGGCTATACGTGTGAATGGTCCCTTAGCGTTAGCGCAGCAAAGCACACATGGCAGTAGGATATACATGTGAATGGTCCCTTAGCATTAGCGCAGCAAAGCACACATGGCAGTAGGCTATACGTGTGAATGGTCCCTTAGCGTTAGCGCAGCAAAGCACACATGGCAGTAGGATATACATGTGAATGGTCCCTTAGCGTTAGCGCAGCAAAGCACACATGGCAGTAGGATATACATGTGAATGGTCCCTTAGCGTTAGCGCAGCAAAGCACACATGGCAGTAGGATATACATGTGAATGGTCCCTTAGCGTTAGCGCAGCAAAGCACACATGGCAGTAGGATATACATGTGAATGGTCCGTTAGCGTTAGCGCAGCAAAGCACACATGGCAGTAGGATATACATGTGAATGGTCCCTTAGCGTTAGCGCAGCAAAGCACACATGGCAGTAGGATATACGTGTGAATGGTCCCTTAGCGTTAGCGCAGCAAAGCACACATGGTAGTAGGCTATACGTGTGAATGGTCCATTAGCGTTAGCGCAGCAAAGCACACATGGCAGTAGGATATACGTGTGAATGGTCCCTTAGCGGAAAACACCATGATCAAAAGTGACCGCAAATGTAATTATTCATGTAATGCTTATATTATAAAGGTGCATTTTTATGGTGAATTTGATCTTCCCCAAACTTGAAACTCACGTGCTGCTTATGTATGCCAGTTAGGTTCTACACCTGATTCATTTTAATAAGTTATTTGGCCACTTTTAAATGTAATATAAACCTTATCAAAACATATAGGCCTATGGGCTAGGTTACATGAGGTGTGCAACTATGATTCGACTATGAGGCTGTTTCTTATGCTGGTCATCATTCACAAGTGATAATCTATAATTCCCAAGTGATATGCTAATATTGTCACCCATCAGATTATTCTCTTTACATATACTAAATAATATGTGTGTGACATTTGTTTTGATTTAGAATGGACCATTATCATCACCTGTCACGAGACAGTGGCAGTGGAAAACATACATGTCATCTATGCACTTAAATAGCGAATGGAGGATGCTTTTCCCCGTCGTTTATTTTCATTCCAACCAGGTAGGCTATATTCCTGTTGTAAAGAGAAGCAATGAGAGAAGCAATGTGCACACACACACACACACATATTAGGAAAGTTGAGAAATAAATATAGTAGGCCTAGCCTATGGAAAGCTGATGGGGTCCTCTTCTTTTTAGTAGAGGCCATCACTCTGTTTTCTCACACAATTACATAGCCAATAGAAATGTTGCGCAACATGAGCTCATGGGCTCTCATGAAGTGTTTGATTAGATTTTACATTACATTT
>NW_024058716.1:27500-40000 GCF_016432855.1 Salvelinus namaycush
TTCTACTCTCATAGTTACAGCCAATAATGTTCTACTCTCATAGTTACAGCCAATAATGTTCTACTCTCATAGTTACAGCCAATAATGTTCTACTCTCATAGTTACAGTCAATAATGTTCTACTCTCATAGTTACAGTCAATAATGTTCTACTCTCATAGTTACAGTCAATAATGTTCTACTCTCATAGTTACAGTCAATAATGTTCTACTCTCATAGTTACAGCCAATAATGTTCTGCTCTCATAGTTACAGTCAATAATGTTCTACTCTCATAGTTACAGTCAATAATGTTCTGCTCTCATAGTTACAGTCAATAATGTTCTACTCTCATAGTTACAGTCAATAATGTTCTGCTCTCATAGTAACAGTCAATAATGTTCTGCTCTCATAGTAACAGTCAATAATGTTCTACAGTCAATAATGTTCTACTCTCATAGTTACAGCCAATAATGTTCTGCTCTCATAGTTACAGTCAATAATGTTCTACTCTCATAGTAACAGTCAATAATGTTCTGCTCTCATAGTAACAGTCAATAATGTTCTACTCTCATAGTAACAGTCAATAATGTTCTACAGTCAATAATGTTCTACAGTCAATAATGTTCTACTCTCATAGTAAGAGTCAATAATGTTCTGCTCTCATAGTTACAGTCAATAATGTTCTACAGCCAATAATGTTCTACTCTCATAGTTACAGTCAATAATGTTCTACAGTCAATAATGTTCTGCTCTCATAGTAACAGACAATAATGTTCTACAGTCAATAATGTTCTACTCTCATAGTAAGAGTCAATAATGTTCTGCTCTCATAGTTACAGTCAATAATGTTCTACAGTCAGTAATGTTCTGCTCTCATAGTAACAGTCAATAATGTTCTGCTCTCATAGTTACAGTCAATAATGTTCTGCTCTCATAGTTACAGTCAATAATGTTCTGCTCTCATAGTTACAGCCAATAATGTTCTACTCTCATAGTTACAGTCAATAATGTTCTGCTCTCATAGTAACAGTCAATAATGTTCTGCTCTCATAGTTACAGTCAATAATGTTCTGCTCTCATAGTAACAGTCAATAATGTTCTGCTCTCATAGTAACAGTCAATAATGTTCTGCTCTCATAGTTACAGTCAATAATGTTCTACTCTCATAGTTACAGTCAATAATGTTCTACTCTCATAGTAACAGTCAATAATGTTCTGCTCTCATAGTTACAGTCAATAATGTTCTACTCTCATAGTAACAGTCAATAATGTTCTACTCTCATAGTTACAGTCAATAATGTTCTACTCTCATAGTTACAGTCAATAATGTTCTACTCTCATAGTTACAGTCAATAATGTTCTACTCTCATAGTTACAGTCAATAATGTTCTACTCTCATAGTTACAGTCAATAATGTTCTACTCTCATAGTTACAGTCAATAATGTTCTGCTCTCATAGTTACAGTCAATAATGTTCTGCTCTCATAGTTACAGTCAATAATGTTCTGCTCTCATAGTAACAGTCAATAATGTTCTGCTCTCATAGTTACAATCAATAATGTTCTGCTCTCATAGTAACAGTCAATAATGTTCTACTCTCATAGTAACAGTCAATAATGTTCTGCTCTCATAGTAACAGTCAATAATGTTCTGCTCTCATAGTTACAGTCAATAATGTTCTGCTCTCATAGTTACAGTCAATAATGTTCTGCTCTCATAGTAACAGTCAGTAATGTTCTGCTCTCATAGTTACAGCCAATAATGTTCTACTCTCATAGTTACAGTCAATAATGTTCTACTCTCATAGTTACAGTCAATAATGTTCTACTCTCATAGTTACAGTCAATAATGTTCTACTCTCATAGTTACAGTCAATAATGTTCTACTCTCATAGTTACAGTCAATAATGTTCTACTCTCATAGTTACAGTCAATAATGTTCTACTCTCATAGTTACAGTCAATAATGTTCTGCTCTCATAGTTACAGTCAATAATGTTCTGCTCTCATAGTTACAATCAATAATGTTCTGCTCTCATAGTAACAGTCAATAATGTTCTACTCTCATAGTAACAGTCAATAATGTTCTGCTCTCATAGTAACAGTCAATAATGTTCTACTCTCATAGTTACAGTCAATAATGTTCTGCTCTCATAGTTACAGTCAATAATGTTCTGCTCTCATAGTAACAGTCAGTAATGTTCTGCTCTCATAGTTACAGCCAATAATGTTCTGCTCTCATAGTAACAGTCAGTAATGTTCTGCTCCCATAGTAACAGTCAGTAATGTTCTACTCTCATAGTTACAGCCTACTGTTGTTATCCAGCCATTCAAGACTGGTTGTCTTCCTGTCCCGTTAACCTCGACTTGTCCACAGCCGTTTACATAGATGTTCAGAGAATCTCTCCCATCGCTATAAATGTCACAAACGAGCCGAGTGTCAGGATGCGTTGTGCAAAATACAAACGATCAGTAGAAATCAGAATGACTCTTAGGCCCTGATGCACACAGCAGGAACAGGTTAAGTTACATAGTAGACTACAGTGCATCTCCGAATGGCACAAGGCGTTATCCAAACAGGTCTGGACGGGGTCGATCGCTACCATGTTTCCAAACCTCGTCTTTCTAATATCGTCATCTGGTTTTGCTCATGACCTTTGACGTCGCTCTCTTGTGACGGTGAAGTTGTCGTTGTTTTAACGCACCGCTAGCTTCCACCTCCACGCTGCTTGAGAAAGACCTGTTGCTTTATATTCCACGGTCATGTAGCCCTTCGTACTGCTTGAGAAAGACCTGTAGCTTTATATTCCACTACAAGGTCATGTAGCCCTTCGTACTGCTTGAGAAAGACCTGTAGCTTTATATTCCACTACAAGGTCATGTAGCCCTTCGTGCTGCTTGAGAAAGACCTGTTGCTTTATATTCCACTACAAGGTCACGTAGCCCTTCGTACTGCTTGAGAAAGACCTTTTGCTTTATATTCCACTACAAGGTCATGTAGCCCTTCGTACTGCTTGAGAAAGACCTGTAGCTTTATATTCCACGGTCATGTAGCCCTTCGTACTGCTTGAGAAAGACCTGTAGCTTTATATTCCACGGTCATGTAGCCCTTCATACTGCTTGAGAAAGACCTGTGGCTTTATATTCCACTACAAGGTCATGTAGCCCTTCGTACTGCTTAAGAAAGACCTGTTGCTTTATATTCCACGACAAGGTCCTCTAGCCCTTCGTACTGCTTGAGAAAGACCTGTTGCTTTATATTCCACGACAAGGTCCTCTAGCCCTTCTTACTGCTTGAGAAAGACCTGTTGCTTTATATTCCACGGTCATGTAGCCCTTCATACTGCTTGAGAAAGACCTGTAGCTTTATATTCCACTACAAGGTCATGTAGCCCTCCGTACTGCTTGAGAAAGACCTGTAGCTTTATATTCCACTACAAGGTCATGTAGCCCTTTGTACTGCTTGAGAAAGACCTGTAGCTTTATATTCCACGACAAGGTCCTCTAGCCCTTCGTACTGCTTGAGAAAGACCTGTAGCTTTATATTCCACGGTCATGTAGCCCTTCGTACTGCTTGCGAAAGACCTGTAGCTTTATATTCCACTACAAGGTCATGTAGCCCTTCGTACTGCTTGAGAAAGACCTGGAGCTTTATATTCCACTACAATGTCATGTAGCCCTTCGTACTGCTTGAGAAAGACCTGTTGCTTTATATTCCACTACAAGGTCATGTAGCCCTTCGTACTGCTTGAGAAAGACATGTAGCTTTATATTCCACGGTCATGTAGCCCTTCGTACTGCTTGAGAAAGACCTGTTGCTTTATATTCCACTACAAGGTCATGTAGCCCTTCGTACTGCTTGAGAAAGACCTGTAGCTTTATATTCCACGGTCATGTAGCCCTTCGTACTGCTTGAGAAAGACCTGTTGCTTTATATTCCACTACAAGGTCATGTAGCCCTTCGTACTGCTTGAGAAAGACATGTAGCTTTATATTCCACGGTCATGTAGCCCTTCGTACTGCTTGAGAAAGACCTGTAGCTTTATATTCCACTACAAGGTCATGTAGCCCTTCGTACTGCTTGAGAAAGACCTGTTGCTTTATATTCCACGGTCGTCCAGCCATCTAAATGAACAGATACATACTAGTGTTATTTATAATAGTGTTTGGGCTCCACTGGTTACCCTTTTCTCACGGAAATGAGACACACATCTTCCTGCTGTGATTGCACACAGTTTATCAAAGTTTCATTTGTTTTCAAATCCTTTGTGGATCTGTGTAATCTGGGGGAAATATGTCTCTAAAATGGTCGTACATTTGGCAGGAGGTTAGGAAGTGCAGCTGTTTCCATCTCAATTTGTGGGCAGTGTTCACATAGCCTGTCTTCTCTGCCTTTCCCAATAGGAGTCTGTACATAGTCAAAGATTTCCTTAAGTTTGGGTCAGTCACAGTGGTCAGGTATTCTGCCTCTGTGTACTCTCTGTTTAGGGCCAAATAGCATTCTAGTTTGCTGAGGCTTTTTGTTTAATTATTTCCAGTGTCAAATAGTTATCTTTTTGTTTTCTCATGCTTTGGTTGGGTCTTATTGTGTTACTGTCTATTTCTTTCTTTCTTTCTTTCTTTCTTTCTTTCTTTCTTTCTTTCTTTCTTCTTTCTTTCTTTCTTTCTTTCTTTCTTTCTTTCTTTCTTTCTTTCTTTCTCTCTCTCTCTCTCTCTCTCCCTCCCTCCCTCCCTCCCTCCCTCCCTCCCTCCACTTCCCTCCAGGTGTTTTCCATTATGCTCTCTTTACTGGCTGGCTGGCTGGCAAACTGGTTGGCAGACTGGCTGGCTGACTGGCTGGCTGGCTGGCTGGCTGACTGGCTGACTGGCTGGCTGGCTGACTGTGTGTGTGTGTGTGTGTGTGTGTGTGTGTGTGTGTGTGTGTGTGTGTGTGTGTGTGTGTAAAATATTATGGGTTAATATATATCCAGTTAAACATTATAGGATAATGTCTGTACGCAGTAAAGCATTATGGGATAATGTCTGTACGCAGTAAAGCATTATGGGATAATGTCTGTATGCAGTAAAACATTATGGGATCATGTCTGTACGCAGTAAAGCATTATGGGATAATGTCTGTACGTAGTAAAGCATTATAGGATAATGTCTGTACGCAGTAAAGCATTATGGGATAATGTCTGTACACAGTAAAGCATTGTGGGATAATGTCTGTACGCAGTAAAGCATTATGGGATAATGTCTGTGCGCAGTAAAGCATTATGGGATAATGTCTGTACGCAGTAAAGCATTATGTGATAATGTCTGTACGCAGTAAAGCATTATGGGATAATGTCTGTTCGTAGTAAAGCATTATGTGATAATGTCTGTATGCAGTAAAGCATTATGGGATAATGTCTGTACGTAGTAAAGCATTATGGGATAATGTCTGTTCGTAGTAAAGCATTATGGGATAATGTCTGTTCGTAGTAAAGCATTATGGTATAATGTCTGTACACAGTAAAGCATTATCGGATCATGTCTGTACGTAGTAAAGCATTATGGGACAATCTTTGTGTAATGTGTAAACCATGACGAGTGATGCAGAACATCTGAAGGACAAACTTCAAACGGCCCAAAACAGACTGATTACAATTCTACTGCCGCTCAGCCTTATTGGACGCCCACTGGTCCTCATCATTCCAGGGAAGTGACCTGTCATCCTGTTGATCTCCGGGTGGTGTGGAACCAACATGTTTTCTAAACCTATACATGACCTTTCCCCTAGTTACCCTTCTGGTTATAGCCATCACACCAGAACCCGTGTTGCCAATATCAGACCGCTGTGCCAGCGGAGGGGGGCTGGAAAAAGCTCTTTCCTGGTGCAGAGGAACAGAAAGGTGTACAAACCATATACAACCATCCCTATGCTGAGTAGTTTTAACATAAACCTTAAGAAATGGTTTAATGGCAAAATGCTTTAAAACTGCACAGGCTAAAATTATGTATAATTGTATCATTGAACATAACTTGGAAATCTATTTAATTCCTTTTACTGTTTCCTTCCTGTTGATGAGGTGTATTTCGGACTCATTTTGTTTTCATGTTATTATCTTGTGTATATTATACCACAATGGAAATACATTTCTTACGCTTTTTTTGTGTCATCCTCAATTATTTTAATCACATTGTATTGTATCCACATGTGTGGTTGTATTGTGCTTAAAATGGTCAAATAAGTAAAATAAAATTCAATTAAACTGGTCAGTGACATGATTGGTGATTGGCTACTGGAGTCAGTGAGGTGAGAGGTGATTGCCTACTAAAGTCAGTGAGGTGATAGGTGATAGGCTACTACAGCTACTGGTGGCCATTTTGTTCCAATGTTGACAGCAGCAGTATAGGTCAAAGGTTAAAGAGGAACTAGGACACCTCAGCAACCAGGCCAGTTCAAACCAGTTCTTTCTGACCATTCCAGTCTGATATGGGTCAGAGGGAACTGTCAGGGTCTGGTTGTTTGAATATATGGGACTCATTTGAGTGTAACAACAGTAGGGAGGGAAACATTTGAATGCAACACACACCTGAGAGTCCATAGCTCAAACACTGCATCTGACTGCATATCAAGAGGCTAATAAGAAGTCTCTCTTGAATAGTCTACTCTTTAGTTAGCAGCAGAAAGGCCCTGCGATTTACTAGCATCTTGTCCAGGGGGTGTACTGGTACATCAAGCTGCCTCACCTTACAGAAACAGGAGATAGACTAGTGTCCTGTCCAGGGGGTGTACTGGTACATCAAGCTGCCTCACCCTACAGAAACAGGAGATAGACTAGTGTCCTGTCCAGAGGGTGTACTGGTACATCAAGCTGCCTCACCCTACAGAAACAGGAGATAGACTAGTGTCCTGTCCAGGGAGTGTACTGGTACATCAAGCTGCCTCACCCTACAGAAACAGGAGATAGACTAGTGTCCTGTCCAGAGGGTGTTCTGGTACATCAAGCTGCCTCACGCTACAGAAACAGGAGATAGACTAGTGTCCTGTCCAGTGGGTGTACTGGTACATCAAGCTGCCTCACCTTACAGAAACAGGAGATAGACTAGTGTCCTGTCCAGAGGGTGTACTGGTACATCAAGCTGCCTCACGCTACAGAAACAGGAGATAGACTAGTGTCCTGTCCAGAGGGTGTACTGGTACATCAAGCTGCCTCACGCTACAGAAACAGGAGATAGACTAGTGTCCTGTAGATCATTCTGGCTCACACAAGGACACCTACGTTTTTAAAGCAGCAGATTTTTACCATCCATTTTGTAACGGTAGCCGTGACGACCTTATGAACCAGACGTTGACCTGTGTCAGCTGACTGCTTGGCTGGACAGGACAGAGTGTGTTAATGAGTTTATAACTAAAATCACATGGTCTCAGACATAATGACAAACAGCTCTGCTTTAGACAAATGAAAGGAGGGAGAGAGAGAGAGATAGAGAGGTGGAAGGATTGCTATGTCTGTCTAGAGAGGGAGAGAGAGAGGTGGAAGGATTGCTATGTCTGTCTAGAGAGAGGGAGAGAGGTGGAAGGATTGCTATGTCTGTCTAGAGAGAGATAGAGAGGTGGAAGGATTGCTATGTCTGTCTAGAGAGGGAGAGAGAGAGGTGGAAGGATTGCTATGTCTGTCTAGAGAGAGGGAGAGAGGTGGAAGGATTGCTATGTCTGCGATGTGTAACATCAGGAACAGGGTTTGGGTTGTCTCCAGGAGTCGAAGCTCAGTTAATCATCACACACACACACTCACGAGAGAGAGAGAGAGAGAGAGAGAGAGAGAGAGAGAGAGAGAGAGAGAGAGAGAGAGAGAGAGAGAGAGAGAGAGAGAGAGAGAGAGAGAGAGAGAGAGAGAGAGAGAGAGAGAGAGAGAGAGAGAGAGAGAGAGATGGGGTGGAGAGAGAGAGAGAGAGAGAGAGATGGGGGTGGAGAGAGAGAGAGAGAGAGAGAGAGAGAGAGATGGGGTGGAGAGAGAGAGAGATGGGGGTGGAGAGTGTTGTATTATAACATAGTGTCTCCCTATCGAGAATGTTCCCACTGGGTTTGTTAATAACATAGCTGCTAGAATGTAATGACACACACACACACACACACACACACACACACACACACACACACACACACACACACACACACACACACACACACACACACACACTAGCTGTCTCAGTCTCATGGCCGAATTAGATGTTCATCCATGTTTAAGGTTACGTTTATCCACCTCTGGCCTGCTCGCCTCCCTACCTCTGAGGAAGTACAGTTCCCGCTCAGCCCAGTCAAAACTGTTCGCTGCTCTGGCACCCCAATGGTGGAACAAACTCCCTCACGACGCCAGGTCAGCGGAGTCAATCACCACCTTCCGGAGACACCTGAAACCCCACCTCTTCAAGGAATACCTAGGATAGGATAGGATAAAGTAATCCTTCTAACCCCCCTCCCCCCCCCCCCCCCCCTTAAAAGATTTAGATGCACTATTGTAAAGTGGCTGTTCCACTGGATATCATAAGGTGAATGCACCAATTTGTAAGTCGCTCTGGATAAGAGCGTCTGCTAAATGACTTAAATGTAAAATGTAAATGTTTAGGCATTAACTCTGAATTATTAAGGTTAGGATTAACTCTGAATTATTAAGGTTAGGATTAACTCTGAATTATTAAGGTTAGGCATTAACTCTGAATTATTAAGGTTAGGCATTAACTCTGAATTATTAAGGTTAGGATTAAGGTTTGGGCTGAAAACAACGATCTCAAAAACAACTTTCTATTGTTGTATTTGAATCTGCAACGTTTGGCTCTTTAGAATCAGAGTCAGATGCTTACGCTCATCTGCCATCTCCGTCCATGACAACCGACCTGAAGGTAACAGCGCTCACTGTTGCCCCTAGACACCGTTTTCTAGTCATCTCCCGTCGTCCTCAGACATGGATGGACGTCGAATACTGACTTGTATCACAGGTGACCTGGCTGTAATGATATGTCAAACCAACTACAGTCCCTAGTGAAAGTCTACACGACCCTTTGCAAAGGTTTCACATTTTGTTGCCTTAAAATTTTATCTAAAAAGAGATTCAATTAGATTATTGTTTTTATTCGATTTATACAACCTGCTCCACATTTTCAAAGTGCAAGTAAAATTCTAGAACATTTTCAAAGTGCAAGTAAAATTCTAGAACATTTTCAAAGTGCAAGTAAAATTCTAGAACATTTTCAACAGAAGTACAAAATGAAGATGTATTGATGAAGTGTGTCTTCACCCCCACTGAGTTAATACCTGGTGGAAACACCTTTGGCAGCCATGACAGCTGTCAATCATTTTAAATAGGATTCTTCCAACTGTTAGGGAAACATATACAGTGGGGAGAACAAGTATTTCATACACTGCCGATTTTGCAGGTTTTCCTACTTACAAAGCATGTAGAGATCTGTAAAAAATCCAGAAAATCACATTGTATCATTTTTAAGTAATTCATTTGCATTTTATTGCATGACATAAGTATTTGATAACCTACCAACCAGTAAGAATTCCGTCTCTCACAGACCTGTTAGTTTTTCTTTAAGAAGCCCTCCTGTTCTCCACTCATTACCTGTATTAACCTTTACCGAACCTCAACCCCGGATCCGGGATCACCCCCCACCCCCCCCCACACTGATTAGCATCGCTAGCATAGCGTCACAATTAAATAGTAGCATCTAAATATCATTAAATCACAAGTCCAAGACACCAAATGAAAGATACAGATCTTGTGAATAAAGGCACCATTTCAGATTTTTTAAATGTTTTACAGGGAAGACAAAATATGTAAATCTATTAGCTAACCACGTTAGCAAAAGACAGCACTTTCCTAACTCCATCAGTTTCTTACTCCATCAGGTGCTATCACCAATTCGGCCAAATAAAGATATTGATAGCCACTAACCAAGAAAAAACCTCATCAGATGACAGTCTGATAACATATTTATTGTATAGGATAGGTTTTGTTAGAAAAATGTGCATATTTCAGGTATAAATCCTAGTTTACAATTGCACCCACCATCACAACTCGACTAGAATAAATACACAGAGCAACGTGTATTACCTAATTACTAATCATAAAACATTTCTTAAGAATACACAACTCACAGCAATGGAAAGACACAGATCTTGTGAATTCAGACAATATTTCAGATGTTCTAAGTGTTTTACAGCGAAAACACAATAAATCGTTATATTAGCATACCACATATGCAAACGTTACCCGACCATTGATTCAAGCCAAAGAGAGCGATATCGTTATCATCGCCAAAATATATTAATTTTTTCACTAACCTTCTCAGAATTCTTCCGATGACACTCCTGTAACATCATATTACAACATACATATAGAGTTTGTTCGAAAATGTGCATATTTAGCCACAAAAAAACGTGGTTATACAATGACAATACTAGCAAAACTAGCCTGAAAATGTCGGTCGCCATCTTTCACAGTGATCTTGTCTCATGGATAACTATTCATAAACTTGACTAAAAAAATATAAGTTGGACAGCTATCGAAAGACAAATTAGTTCTTAATGCAATCGCTGAATTACATTTCTAAAATTATCCTTACTGTGCAATACAGGGTTCGCCAAGCGAAGCTATACCAAACAAAATGGCGGAATATGCGTTTAAAATTTTTCGACAGAACAACGATTTATCATCTTAAATATTTCTTACTATGAGGTGATCTTCCATCAGAATCTTGGGCAATGTATCCTTTCTTGGGTCTAATCTTCTTTTGGTCGAAAGATGTCCTCTGTCCGTCGAAATGCCCACTAACGTTCGACCGGGACCCCGAAACGTGCCCAGCTCTTGGATGGGCGTCACATAGAACTGCCTCAAAATCGCACTAAACGGATATAAATTGCTATAAAACGGTTTAAATTAACTACCTTATGATGTTTTTAACACCAATAACGAGTAAAAACATGACCGGCGATATATAAGTGGCTAAACAACAGCTTGGAAAGAGAGGAGGTCCAACGTCCATCCTGCGTCAGGCGCAGGGAGCAAAGGGACGGTACATCCGGTCTTTGCCGTTTTATACAGGCACTGATTGCGCAATCGACTCCATTCAAATTGTCACCACTTACTGACATCTAGAGGAAGGCGTGGGCAGTGTTTGTATCCTCATAGGATTTACAGGGACTTTAAAACTGATCTGGAACCAGAGGCCAAGATAGCTGAAATCTCACACACTGGGAGGAAAAGTGCTGTAGAATGAGTTCTGTTTCACTCAGAGACATAATTCAAACGGCTATAGAAACTAGAGAGTGTTTTCTATCCAATAATAACAATAATATGCATATTGTACGAGCAAGAATTGAGTACTAGGCAGTTTAATCTGGAGAGCAAATTATGCTAATGCGAAACAGCACCCCCTATAGTGGCAAGATTAACTGCACCTGTTTGAACTCGTTACCTGTATAAAAGACACCTGTCCACACACTCAATCAAACAGACTCCAACGTCTCCACAATGGCCAAAGACCAGAGAGCTGTGTAAAGACATCAGGGATAAAATTGTAGACCTGCACAAGGCTGGGATGGGCTACAGGACAATAGGCAAGCAGCTTGGTGAGAAGGCAACAACTGTTGGCGCAATTATTAGAAAATGGAAGAAGTTCAAGATGACGGTCAATCACCCTCGGTCTGGGGCTCCATGCAAGATCTCACCTGTATAGGGAATGTATAGGAAATAGGACCCTGGTCAAAGGTAGTGGGCTGTATAGGGAATAGGACCCTGGTCAAAGGTAGTGGGAATAGGACCCTGGTCAAAGGTAGTGGGCTGTATAGAGAATAGGACCCTGGTCAAAGGTAGTGGGAATAGGACCCTGGTCAAAGGTAGTGGGCTGTATAGAGAATAGGACCCTGGTCAAAGGTAGTGGGCTGTATAGAGAATAGGGTGTCATTTAGGACGCACTCAGAGTCTGTACAGTCCATCTTCCTGAGGAACAAACTCTAGACTAAACCCATCGCGTGTGTGTGTGTGTGTGTGTGTGTGTGTGTGTGTGTGTGTGTGTGTGTGTGTGTGTGTGTGTGTGTGTGTGTGTGTGTGTGTGTGTGTGTGTGTGTGTGTGTGTGTGTGTGTGTGTGTGTGAGTGTGTTTGTGAGGAAGAAACTGTAGACTAAAGTTATTCACAGCAGAGAGACACAGTGAGAATAGAATCTGTTACTGTCATCTAAGGAGACGTGTTTGGTTCAGTTTTGAACTCCGATGACTATGAGTCCTCTGTGGAGCGACTGTCCTATCTCCCTGTCTGTCTGTCTGTCTGTCTCCCTGTCTGCCTCTCTCACTGTCTCCCTCTCCCCCTGTCTCCCTCTCCCCATGTCTCTCTCTCCCCTGTCTCCCTCTCCCCTGTCTCCCTCTCCCTTTCTCCATATTCCCTGTCTCCCTCTCCCCCGTGTCTCCTTCTCACCTCTCTCCCTCTCCCATGTCTCTCTCTCTCCCCCTGTCTCCCTCTCCCCTGTCTCCCTCTCCCCTGTCTCCCTCTC
>NW_024058716.1:42500-48799 GCF_016432855.1 Salvelinus namaycush
TGTGGCTGTGTGTGTAACTGTGTGTGTGGCTGTGTATGTGGCTGTGTGTGTAGCTGTGTGTGTGGCTGTGTGTGTGGCTGTGTGTGTGGCTGTGTGTGTGGCTGTGTGTGTAGCTGTGTGTGTGGCTGTGTGTGTGGCTGTGTGTGTAGCTGTGTGTGTAGCTGTGTGTGTGGCTGTGTGTGTGGCTGTGTAATGCCATTAACAGTGTGGGAACCTGTACAACCCTAAAGGGACTTCTGTAACCCCCCGGCTTTGGTTACAGAAGTCCCTATAGAGTCACCCTTCATCTCCCCATGGTGACGATGAGGATGATGAAGAGGAGGAGGTGGAGGAGAATAAGAAAGGGATATGTAATATTATGCTGAGAGGCGTAAGCAATTAATTCAAGCAACTCTCTCTTTATCAATTCAATTCAATTCAAGAGGCTTTATTGGCATGGGAAACATATGTTAACATTGCCAAAGCAAGTGAACAATATAATAAACAAAAGTGAAATAAACAATAAAAATGAACAGTAAACGTTACACTCACAGAAGTTCCAAATGAATAAAGACATTACAAATGTCATATCATGTTTATATACAGTGTTGTAACGATATACAACTGGTTAAAGTACAAAAGGGAAAATAAATAAGCATAAATATGGGTTGTATTTACAATGGTGTTTGTTCTTCACTGGTTGACCTTTTCTTGTGGCAACAGGTCACAAATCTTGCTGCTGTGATGGCACACTGTGGTATTTCATCCAGTAGATTTGGGAGTTTATCAAAATTGGGTTTGTTTTTGAATTCTTTGTGGATCTGTGTAATCTGAGGGAAATATGTATCTCTAATATGGTCATACATTGGGCAGGAGGTTAGGAAGTGCAGCTCAGTTTCCACCTCATTTTGTGGGCAGTGAGCACATAGCCTGTCTTCTCTTGAGAGCCATGTCTGCCTACGGCGGCCTTTCTCAATAGCAAGGCTGTGCTCACTGAGTCTGTACATAGTCAAAGCTTTCCTTAAGTTTGGGTCAGTCACAGTGGTCAGGTATTCTGCCACTGTGTACTCTCTGTTTAGGGCCAAATAGCATTCTAGTTTGCTCTGTTTTTTGTTAATTCTTTCCAATATGTCAAGTAATTATCTTTTTGTTTTGTCATGATTTGGTTGGGTCTAATTGTGTTGCTGTCCTGGGGCACTGTGGGGTCTGTTTGTGTTTGTGAACAGAGTCCCAGGACCAGCTTGCTTAGGGGACTCTTCTCCAGGTTCATCTCTCTGTAGGTGATGGCTTTGTTATAAAAGGTTTGGGAATCGCTTCCTTTTAGGTGGTTGTAGAATTTAACGTCTCTTTTCTGGATTTTGATCATTAGCGGGTATCGGCCTAATTCTGCTCTGCATGCATTATTTTGTGTTCTACATTGTACACTGAGGATATTTTTGCAGAATTCTGCATGCAGAGTCTCAATTTGGTGTTTGTCTCATTTTGTGAATTCTTGGTTGGTGAGCAGACCCCAGACCTCACAACCATAAAGGGCAATGGGTTCTATAACTGATTCAAGTATTTTTAGCCAGATCCTAATTGGTATGTTGAATTTTATGCTCCTTTTGATGGCATAGAAGGCCCTTCTTGCCTTGTCTCTCAGATCGTTCACAGCTTTGTGGAAGTTACCTGTGGCGCCGATGTTTAGGCCAAGGTATGTATAGTTTTTTTGTGTGCTCTAGGGCAACAGTGTCTAGATGGATTTTGTATATATGGTCCTGGCGACTGGACCTTTTTTGGATCACCATTATTTTGGTCTTGCTAAGATTTACTGTCAGGGCCCAGGTCTGGCAGAATCTGTGCAGAAGATCTAGATGCTGTAGGCCCTCCTTGGTTGGGGACAGAAGATCTAGATGCTGTAGGCCCTCCTTGGTTGGGGACAGAAGATCTAGATGCTGTAGGCCCTCCTTGGTTGGGGACAGAAGCACCAGATCATCAGCAGACATTTGACTTCAGATTCTAGTAGGGTGAGGCCGGGTGCTGCAGACTGTTCTAGTTCCCGCTCCAATTCTTTAATATATATGTAAAAAGCTAATTTGACATGTATCTCTCTCTCTCTTCCTCTCTTTGTTTGTGTGTGCGCACGTGTGTGTGTGTGCATGTGTGTCTGTGTGTGTTCGTGTGTGCACGTGCACATGTGTGTGTGTGTGTGTTTTTGTAGCCTGTAGGGTAGACCAGGCTGAGCCCCCTGATGAGTTGAGTCTCCCCTCCTCTCCCAGCGTAGCCAGGTGGGATGTCCCAGATGTGTGTCCTCTTATCTCTGCTCTCCCTCTCTGGCTACACCCAGGTATGACTCTCTCTCTCTTTCACACACACACACACACACACACACACACACACACACACACACACACACACACACACACACACACACACACACACACACACACACACACACACACACACACACACACACACACACACACACACACACACACGCGCGCGCACAGGTCTTAATTTGATCACTCTGTTGATGCTGAGAATGTTCCTACGCTGCAGGATTTACATAAATTCACTGAAAACCTGCACTAACACACAATGTTGCTATGTGATACAGCCTGGATCAGCCTAGTCACTGGTCCAGGATCAGCCTAATCACTGGTCCAGGATCAGCCTAGTCTCTGGTCCAGGGTCAGCCTAGTCACTGATCCAGGATCAGCCTAGTCACTGATCCAGGATCAGCCTAGTCACTGATCCAGGATCAGCCTAATCACTGGTCCAGGATCAGCCTAGTCACTGATCCAGGATCAGCCTAGTCACTGATCCTGGATCAGCCTAGTCACTGATTCAGTATCAGCCTAGTCACTGATTCAGGATCAGCCTAGTCACTGATCCTGGATCAGCCTAGTCACTGATTCAGGATCAGCCTAATCACTGATCAAGCAACATTACATTGGTGGAACCGTGTTAATGGACTAATTATTACAATCCCGTTTGCTGCAGAATTATTCTGCTGTGACAAAAAGAGCAAATGAAGGGCTCCCGAGTGGCGCAGTGGTCTAAGGCACTGCATCTCAGTGCAAGAGGCGTCATTACAGACCCTGGTTCGATTCCAGGCTGTATCACAGTGGTCTGAGGCACTGCATCTCAGTGCAAGAGGCGTCACTACAGTCCCTGGTTTGAATCCAGGCTGTATCACATCCGGCTGTGATTGGGCTGCGCACAATTGGCCCAGCGTCGTCCTGGTTTGACCCGGGGTAGGCCGTCATTGTAATTAAGAATGTGTTCTTAACTGACTTGCCTAGTTAAATAAAGGTTAAATAAAGGTTAAAAAAATAAAATAATAAATAAAAGAGAGTACATTTGTACAGACACTTCCACACACACGTTTATTTAGATGGAGGTCCAGCAGAGTCTAATTACTGTTCTCCTTTTGTACCCAGGTCTCCTCGGCTAAATCTCTGAAACTCCTGATGGAACAATGGACGAGCTACAAGAACCAGTGTTCTCAGAGCATCGTCGCCACGCCTCCCGCCACAGGTCAGTCTCAGCCTCACGCTGTGATGTCATCCACCTCTGACCCGTCATAACCGCAGTGGATAATCTGCTGATTGACACCTACACATATCACCGCTCTACCCCATCACAGAGCCTCCCTGTCATGTGAGAGCTAGGTTATTCCTGTGTTACAATGGTATGTTAGAGCTAGGTTATTCCTGTGTTATAATGGTATGTGAGAGCTAGGTTATTCCTGTGTTATAATGGTATGTCAGAGCTAGGTTATTCCTGTGTTATAATGGTATGTGAGAGCTAGGTTATTCCTGTGTTATAATGGTATGTCAGAGCTAGGTTATTCCTGTGTTATAATGGTATGTGAGAGCTAGAGTTATTCCTGTGTTATAATGGTATGTGAGAGCTAGGTTATTCCTGTGTTATAATGGTATGTCAGAGCTAGGTTATTCCTGTGTTATAATGGTATGTGAGAGCTAGGTTATTCCTGTGTTATAATGGTATGTCAGAGCTAGGTTATTCCTGTGTTATAATGGTATGTGAGAGCTAGGTTATTCCTGTGTTATAATGGTATGTGAGAGCTAGGTTATTCCTGTGTTATAATGGTATGTTAGAGCTAGGTTATTCCTGTGTTATAATGGTATGTTAGAGCTAGGTTATTCCTGTGTTATAATGGTATGTTAGAGCTAGGTTATTCCTGTGTTATAATGGTATGTGAGAGCTAGGTTATTCCTGTGTTATAATGGTATGTCAGAGCTAGGTTATTCCTGTGTTATAATGGTATGTGAGAGCTAGGTTATTCCTGTGTTATAATGGTATGTCAGAGCTAGGTTATTCCTGTGTTATAATGGTATGTTAGAGCTAGGTTATTCCTGTGTTATAATGGTATGTTAGAGCTAGGTTATTCCTGTGTTAAAATGGTATGTGAGAGCTAGGTTATTCCTGTGTTATAATGGTATATTAGAGCTAGGTTATTCCTGTGTTATAATGGTATGTGAGAGCTAGGTTATTCCTGTGTTATAATGGTATGTTAGAGCTAGGTTATTCCTGTGTTATAATGGTATGTGAGAGCTAGGTTATTCCTGTGTTATAATGGTATGTCAGAGCTAGGTTATTCCTGTGTTATAATGGTATGTGAGAGCTAGGTTATTCCTGTGTTATAATGGTATAATAGAGCTAGGTTATTCCTGTGTTATAATGGTATGTTAGAGCTAGGTTATTCCTGTGTTATAATGGTATGTCAGAGCTAGGTTATTCCTGTGTTATAATGGTATGTGAGAGCTAGGTTATTCCTGTGTTATAATGGTATTTTAGAGCTATGATGGCGCTACAGAGGGTAGTGCGTACGGCCCAGTACATCACTGGGGCCAAGTTTCCTGCCATCCAGGACCTGTATACTAGCCGGTGTCAGAGGACGGCCCAAAGAATTGTCAAAGACTCCAGTCACCCTAGTCATACACTGTTCTCTCTGCTACTGCATAGCAAACGGTACCGGAGCGCCAAGTCTAGGTCCAAAAGGCTTCTTAACAGCTTCTACCCCCGAGCAATAAGACTGCTGAACAATTAATCAAGTGGCCACCAGCACTATTTGCACTGACCCCCCTCCTTTGTTTTGTACACTGCTGCTACTCGCTGTTTAATCCCTCTGCATAGTCACTTCACCCCTACCTGCATGTACAAATTACCTCCACTAACCTGTAACCCGGCACATATATAGCCTCATTATTGTTATTTTATTGTGTTCATTTAATTTAAATTTTTACTTTGTAGATATTTTCTGAACTCTATTTTCTGAAAACTGCATTGTTGGTTAAGGGTTTGTGAGTAATAATTTCACAGTAAGGTCTACACCTGTTGTATTCCACGCATGTGACAAATACAATTAGATTTTTAAAACATTTTGATTTATTTTTATATTATTCCTGTGTTATATTGGTGTGTTAAAGCTGTGTTATATCGGTGTGTTATATCGGTGTGTTATAGGTGTGTTAAAGCTGTGTTATATCGGTGTGTTATAGCTGTGTTATATCGGTGTGTTATTGCTGTGTTATATCGGTGTGTTATAGCTGTGTTATTCCTGTGTCATATCGGTATGTTATGTGTTATATCAGTGTGTTATAGGTGTGTTAAAGCTGTGTTATATCGGTGTGTTATATCTGTGTTATATCGGTGTGTTATAGCTGTGTTATATCGGTGTGTTATTGCTGTGTTATATCGGTGTGTTATAGCTGTGTGTTATAGTTGTGTTATATTGGTGTGTTATAGCTGTGTTATATCGGTGTGTTATAGCTGTGTTATTCCTGTGTTATATCGGTGTGTTATAGCTGTGTTATATCGGTGTGTTATTGCTGTGTTATATCGGTGTGTTATAGCTGTGTTATTCCTGTGTTATATCGGTGTGTTATAGCTGTGTTATTCCTGTGTTATATTGGTGTGTTATAGCTGTGTTATTATGGTGTGTTATAGCTGTGTTATATCGGTGTGTTATAGCTGTGTTATATCGGTGTGTTATTGCTGTGTTATATCAGTGTGTTATATATGTGTTATATCGGTGTGTTATATCTGTGTGTTATAGCTGTGTGTTATAGCTGTGTTATATCGGTGTGTTATAGCTGTGTTATATTGGTGTGTTATATCGGTGTGTTGTAGCTGTGTTATATTGGTGTGTTATAGCTGTGTTATTATGGTGTGTTATAGCTGTGTTATATTGGTGTTATAGCTGTGTTATATCAGTGTGTTATATATGTGTTATATCGGTGTGTTATATCTGTGTGTTATAGCTGTGTGTTATAGCTGTGTTATATCGGTGTGTTATAGCTGTGTTATATTGG
>NW_024058717.1:0-48754 GCF_016432855.1 Salvelinus namaycush
TAGTAGCGGTAGCAGCAGTAGTCAGTAGTCGCAGTAAGTCAGTATAGTGCAGTAGTAGTAGTAGTTAGTTTAGCAGTATTAGTCTGCTTAGTAGTAAAGTAGTAGCCAAAACAGTTAGGTTAGCAGTGGTAGTAGTAGTTATTAGTTAGTATAGTAAGTAGTTTAGTAGTAGTAGTCTATTAATAGTAGTATCTAGAATGATTAAGAAACAGGAGTGAAGTAAGTTAGTAGGGTATAAGTAAGCTACTATAGCTACAGAAGTAGTTGTTTTTATGCCATAGTTTATTATAAAGTATTGTTTACATTGTTATTATCACCCGTTTCTCATTTCGCACATTAATCATGCTAGCAGAAGGAAACTCATACCCACGTTCAACTGAGTCGTGTCGGAACTAGGAAACTTTCCAGACTGTTGTTTTCTAACTGTGTTTTTTTGTAATTGCTCGGCATATACCATAACAATCCTACAAAAAACCACAACAAAGCCAGCAATTTACCCATACGCATCAATCACGCACAAAACACATTGCCTCATACATATGCAAACCCAAGGTAATTTCCACAATCTACAATTCAAAAAAAGACCAAAAATTGTACAGCTACAACCAGGGGGGTTAGCAAGTCGGAAATGCTCAGTGTTTGTTTTTATTTGTTTTTTTTGTCTATATTTTCGGTTTTTCCTTAGTTAACGACCTCAGGCACAAATATGGAACGTCGGCATGAGTTTTATCTTTTTCACCTGCTAAATGTATTAATTATTCCCTATGACCACAGTCAATAAACATCCCCTGGTTTCATATCAACTGTACTCTACAACAGTTTTAGCCAAGGGCATATAGGGGGCGCTCTTTTTTTTTGCGCTTCCTCTCTTTGTTCTGTTAATGCACTCACCACCTCCCTTCCCCTCCCCCTCTCTTTCCCCCTCTCCACCCCGCACAATACCTCACTTCCTCACCCCTCCTCCCCAACCTTATCCTCCCTCCCTCTCCTGCCTTTCCCCTCTCCCCTCTGCCATTGGCACACCTTGTGAGAAGGCAGAAAGGCCGGGGGGCATAGAGATCGAGAGGGGGAAGAGGCTGTTTATCACTGGCCTGTTCCGCCCTCTCCCTTCTCTTCTCATCCTTAGAGTAGTGCTCTTCTCTCTTCTCTCACTTTTTCTCTTTCTTTTTTCTCTCCTGCTTTCCCTTTCCTAATACACTCACTCTCACCCATCTCTTGCTCCGCTCAGGTTTCTCTCTCTCTCTCGATTCCTCTTCTCTCCGCTCTCTCCCCACTGACCCCTCCTGCCATCTTCCCTGTCTCATCCTTTTAGCATACTAGACCAGACCTTCCTCTCAGTTTATGGCATGCATAACATCCCCATCATTAACGGCCTCGTCATGAACACACAAGAAAGAAACCCAAGCACAGCAAGGAGGAGGAGAGGGAGAGGGGGAAGAAGAAGAGGAAGGAGGAGGGAAGGGAAAGAGAGAGAGAGAGAGCGACGGGGAGGGGACAGAGAGGGAGAGACGAGAGAGAGTGGTGGAGGGAGGGAAGAAGTAGATAGGAAGCGATGAGGGGAAGTGGGATGAGGGGGATGTGGGACGGGGGGAGAGAGAAAGAGATAGTGCCAATGATGACATTCGCTTTGGCTAATTATTTATCTGATTCATTTGGCAGGCTAGGGAAACATCGGGGCCGTAAGGTTTTTTTTGGTTTATTTTTTTGTAAAAACCCTTTCTGTCCACTACAGGTTGTATAATGAGAGGACTCCTGGGGTAGCCTAGTGGTTGCCATATGTCAGGAGAAAGAAAGGACCAGACAGACACACCACACACACCACACACACACCTATCACCACACACACACCTATCACCACACACACACACACACACACACACACACACACACACACACACACCACACACACACACACCACACACACACACACACACACAACAACACACACCACACACACACACACATGCTACAGTATGGCAGCTTTGTGTTGGCTGTAACAGCAGTGCAGGGCCAGTAGTATATGGGTAGATATATCTGTGATATCTCTGCTTTTCAGCCAATCAACCCCAAAGGAGTCCTGTCTCTGCCCTCCATTGATCCCCATTTAAAATGTTAAACAGAGTCTCGCCTCAGGAATGGAAATGACAAATGCTTTTCTGCTGCCTATTTTCATCGTATTCGCATGGTACAGACTGTCTGGTATTAAAGGTCATCCCCCCCTCCTGCCAGATAGGAGATTCCTAACACAGCTATCATTTGAAGCTACAGTAAGAGGGAAAATGCATGGTGTGGTTGCTTGAAATATCATACAGTTCAAATAAAAAGAAGCCATTCTACGAATCTCGCTTTTGTTTTTCTCATCGGCTGGTGGAATATCACTAAGATACAGTAAAATCATCTTCAGCTTATTGCCAGTTTGCAGAATGGAAAGACAGACAGTGGACCCACAGACACACACACAAAGTGCTCATATAAACATCTCAATTTGTTGACACATCTGTACATGTCAGCGCGTTGTTTCTGGTAGAAATGTGGGCAAAAGAAAACACCCGGATAGCCTGGTTGTTATGAGCCTTTGGTCAAATGAAAGAGGAAAGCAACTATTGGTGTCGTGTGCATGTGTGTGTGTGTGTGGTTGTGTGTTTTGTGTGTGTGTGTGATGTGTTCTGTGTGTGCTGTGTGTTGTGTGGTGTGTGTGTGGTGTGTGTGTGTGTGTTGTGTAGTGGGTGTGTGTGTGTGTGAGTGTGATATGGACCACCATGCTTTCCTTTTACTGTTTCTGTGTGTTGTGTGTTGTGTAGTGTGTGTGTTTTTGTGTACGGTGGACGTGTGTGTGGTGTTTGGTGTGTGTGTGTTGATGGCCTTACCCTGGGAAGTACAGCACATGGACGGTACCACTCAGCAGGGCTTTTGTCGTGGGAGCGCTGACCGTCCGCACTGGGAAAGAAGCCCTTCACTTGAGGGGACCACAAACCATGAAAGGCCCCCCTTACTGTCTTAGAGCCCGCTACCACTCTGTGGCCGGCTTGAGGAACGATGTTGGAGGACGTAGAGACGAGAAGAAGAGAAAGTATCACAGTCTGGTCAAGCGTAAACGTCCTTCCGACATGCAGATATGTGGTTGTTCCCTGACCTTCCTTGTCGGGGGAAGAACGGAGTACAGAGCGAGGTCTCAGGAAGGGAAAACAACCATGACGACAACAAACAAGGACAGGAGAGCAGGAGAGATCCCCCGGGCCTTCCACAGTTTTCCACTGTGTCATCTATAAATACTGGGTTGGTGTTGGGCGATTGAAGGATGGGTTTAGGATTAGGAGGAGGCCTTGTGTGTGGTTAGTGTGTCAGACAGATGCATCTGCTGGTCCTACTTCCTGGTTTTTCTCTAATTCTAAAACAGCGGACGACAGAAAGGAGGAAGGACTGTGATGGAGGTTTCTATTGGTGCTCCCAGGCCACATGAACCGCCTCGCTGGGGAAGACATCTGCTCTAGACTGAAGAAGTGGATTGGGAGACGGCGGGTTGCAGGCGGTGGAGGACTCGGGAGAGGAGGGGGAGAGACGGGGAGACTGAGGGAGGGGACCGATGCAGGAGCATTTGCGATGTCATGTGGGCGCGATAGGCAGCAGCTTACTCTAATCTTCCGAATCGGTGGGCCCGGGCTGCGAGTTCTCCCCAATCAGTAGTAATGTAATCCATCTCCTCCGTCATGAAACATTCTTCCCTTTTTTGTCACCTCTGCTCCGACCGCCTGCGTGACCAAGGAAAAAACGAAAAAAAAATGGCTCTTCTGTTGCTCGTTCAGCCCGAACTATGATTGGCGAAAACGAGGAGCAACAGGGAAACTAAAAGGTGGTGAGGGAGAAAGATGGTGGTGGCAGGGGAGGCAGAGAGGGGGATGGCTGGGAGGAGGGGAAGAGGAGAGGAGCGAGAGGGAAGGTGATTGCAGGAAACTCTCTCCGATAATATATATTAGGTGTGGGTTAAGAGAATAGAATATTGATCTGTGTGTAGAAGGACTGTTGGATCTCTCTTGTAGCTGCCGATGACAATGGCCAGACAAAACAGGAAAAAATTCGGAGCAGCTCCACTTATCTCCAAGGACAGGCCGTTGTACTCTCTCTTCTTTTCTTGTCCTCTGCACTCTCTTGTCTTTCTTACACACACACACACACACACAACACACACAACACACACACACCACACCACACACCACACACAGACACACACACACACACACACACACACACCAACACACACCACACACAACACACAACACCACACACACACACACACACCACACACACACACCCACACACACAGACACGCACACACACACACACACACACACACTACACACAACACAACCCCACACAGACACAACACAACACACACACACACAGACACACACACACACACACACACACACACCACACACCACACACACATCACCACACTACACCACACACACAACACACATATACACACACACACACACACACACACACACCACACACACAACACACCCACAAATGTAGTCGAGGGTTAGGGATGGCGGCCTCTTCTGAATGGTAGGTGGTACATTGTAAACAATCCAGCAGTCTATTTACTGCGCCCCAGATCAGATCTTGACGACTCTGATCATACCCTAGTCATTTCTCCTTCACCTAAGCAACAAACACAACCCACCTAGTCTAACCAAACTTACAAACCCAACCCATGGAAACAAGGCCAAACAATTAGTGTCTCCTTTCCTCCAATTGACGGTTTACTATATTAGGGTTGTTCCCATGTTGCTTGCTCCTAGCTGTGTCAGGTTTGATTAGGTGCTACGGCCCTCATCCTTGCCAGCTCAGCCCGGGTTAGCTGTTTGGATGACTGGTCTGAAACTCTTCCTCTGGTGTGCTCATCCTTCAAGCTCAACATCAAACAAGCCTGGAGGATGATGATAGCTACCGAGCCTGGTATGCCCTGGGGGAGCACAAACAGCTCTCCCTCTGCCTCTCTCGGGAATGCAAAACACTCTTCTGCAGCCTCTCTCTTCCTCTGTCTCTCTACACACACAGTTACCATGCTCTCTCTCTCTTGACACCTCTTCTCTCTTCGCTTATCTCTCATGGGACTTACATCCTATCTCTGTCTCTGAAGGGGTTTGGAGGGGGACCCTTATCTGGCTTTTCTCTTCCGCTCTCTCCTCTCTTATCCCCAACAGCCACCAAGGGCCTCGTCCCTCACTCTTCACAAGTGTGCTCTGTGTTAAGATATATTTTGCAGGTTTTACTTTTATTGAGAATTTGCCTTTTCTTATGTCAGAATGCTCTCGAAGGGAAAGGTATTCATTTCAGAATGTCTTAATGAAGTGAGAGGTGTATAACCTGATGTTAACAATGACAGCCGATCTAATGTGCCGCAATTCTAGTCAATGTTTTTTTTAATATAAATACCCCAAGGTTAATTAATTAACTCTGTAAATCTTTTCAAACCCAAAAAGAAAAAGAGACATTAAACTGTACGCGGAAGAAGAAGTGGGAGGCTCATTAGGAAAGCAGGGGGGGGGGGCCTACCTGTGCCACCAGAAAAACAAACATGAGTGTTGTCTGGGAGAATGGCAAATACCGTCTGGCTCCTCTGGGCACTAGGGAACGTTGGAGCAGGATGGATTAAATATACAAAATGGGTGGGGTCAAACTCACATTTAGATGTGGACCCCTGCAGGGATCCTGTCTCTTGCCCTCTCCCAATCTTGTCCATATGTAGGCTTCATACATAAATGCAATCGTTTTGGGAAGGGACCCGTGTGCATAAAAATGGGTGAGGGATTTTGAATGGAAGCGTACAGCATTCTACTTCATTTAGGTGTGTTGGAGTGTGTGCGGACGTGCTGAAATGGTCAATGACACAAAGTCGTTCATTCTAAGGCTTGTGTGGGACGTAGAGAGGACACGTATTTGTATCGCTCTCCCATCAACCTATATTGACAGATAGAGGACTACAGTACTGGGTTTTGTGCATATCATAATGTCTGTGTACGTTATCTGTCTGGCTTTCGGACGACACATGTTGATGATCATGACAAATTACGAGTGTGTTTCGTTGATAGGGTGTGCTGTTGTGTCAGTCCCTCTCCGAATGTGCATTCTGATTTGAATCTGTCTCTGTTGTTCCGTCTTTACTGTTTCAACCGTCCCCCACCACCCAAAAACCAGCTCGTTTCTTCCAAATCTAGTTCTAATGAAAGAAATGAGGTTTCGAAGCTTGAGGGGAATAGATGCGGCGGCCCCCTGGAGACTCCCATGACCAGACAGACGACGGCCAGTCAACCTGCTCAGATTCTATTTCCTTGGCTCCACTATGTCCCTCTTCACACCCTGGTCAGCCCTGGATCCCTGGGGGAGGATCCACCTTGTGCCATCAGTCACTTCTACACAAAAAAAGGGGGTCCCATAGGGCTTAACACTTTGTTACTCCACTGCACAGCCTCCAAATCGACACGACTGTTACCGACCGCCACCACCGTTCCGGCAGCACGCAACCAGCCAGATGTTAGGAGATACGTGAGCTTCCTGTTTCCAAGGCCTTCTCCTGGTATAATCTTATACCCTTCTCCACGAAAGGAGATATAGACGAGGAGGGAGAAGTGCATAGACGAGGAGGAGATAGACAGGAGGAGATAGACGAGCGGTGGAGATAGACTAGGAGGAGATAGACGAGAGGAGATAGACGTAGGAGGGAGGATAAGACGAGGTGGAGATATATAGAATGAAGGAGGAGATCGGAGGATGGAATAGACGCGGAGGAGGAGATAGACGAGGAGGAGAATAGGACCACAGACGGCTTAGGAGCTCTTAAACCTCCCTCTCCCCATATGTTGGACCACAGGTTTAAATTTGCACTCATATGGTACACCATGGTGGCTTTGTAGTGGTTTTGTTGCAGTGCCTTTTCTGGCGTAATTGTCCCACATCAGTTTTCTCTTAAGTGTACAGGACTAGGGGACAGACTGCAACATAATGACACACAAGTCTCTGCTGTGGTGCTGTGGGTGACGTCCTACAAACTAAGATAAAGGAAAACATTACTTTCCATCTTTGACCCAGCGGGGAATTCCAGTGTCGGTGTGGTAGTCAGCATTAGTCAATTTTAACAACCCCTTGGGTTACGCAGGTTTTAGGATGCAGTGAAATGCTTGTGTTTTCTAGCTCAACAGTGCAAGTGTTGCACAGTGATAATTACCTAGCAGGCCAACAACACAAAAAAATGGGAAAACATCCCTCCACGAAATGAAATGAAGAAATATCAGAACAAACAACATATGGCTCTGACAATAACTAAGAATGGTGAGCCATAATTGAGCTATTGGCCATTAACCATAAGGGTGAGCCAGACTAGCCATAGTCCCTGATATGTCACTGATGCCCAACATGGAGAGAATGGAGGACGAGGTGGGCAGTCAGACAGTGGCCCACAACATGGCCAGGTTATGCCATAACTCTTAGTGACTGGCCGTCCCTTCAGTCTGCTGCTCCTAGATTTTATCACTGCGCACTAAGCAGGGGGTGGGGGGCAGCTTTAGGGCACAGAAGGGAAAATGCATGGCTGACAGAGAGGTGCATCTGGTGGCCTGACACAGAGAAGAGAAGCATGGGCTCTGACAGAGAGACGCATGGCTTGACAGAGAGGGCAATGGGCTGACAGAAGGACGCATGGCTCCCTGACAGAGTGACACATGGGATACAGTGCTGAGCGATGGAGGGGCTATCTGGTGTTCCATCAATTCATCTCCTATTATACTCTATTTTCTCCCCTCTTTTGTCTATACCTGTACTATCTCTTTCTCTCTCTCCATTCATTCCCTCTCTCTACTCTGCTCTCTCTCTCTCTCTCTTCTCTACTCTCCTCTTCTCCCCTCTTTCTCTCTCCTCTCTCTCTCTCTCCCTCCATTCCTTCCCTCTCGTTCTCGATCTCCACAATCTTTCTCTCTCCCAATTCCATTCATCCAATTAACAATAGACCTTCAGTGTTGTGGTAATTTTAGGACAGAACACGGGCAGTAGTGGCTGTTATTATAGACGTTATCAATCAGCTCTTGGTTCCAGGAGGAGCGGAGAGTTCCCTAATGCCCTGTGTCACCGTGCTTCGGCCCCGTCCCGTTATTTACCACCGCAAATGTGAACTGCATGGACTGGCATGCAGAGCCCCTTCCTCAAATAATACATATAAATCAAAAACAGAAGAGTTTTTGTCTGTTCGCAATTTCCTTCTTGTTTGGTTCTACTCAGTATATGAAACAAGATGTTTCCGGCATGCTAAGATGCTTTTCATCTTATTTTCTTTGTTGTTTCTTCTTTTTTTCTCTCTCTATCTCTCTCTCTTCCTCTCTCTCCTATTCTCTCTCTCTCTCTCTCTCCTCTCTCTCTTCTCCCCTCCTCCTTCTCTCTCTCTCCTCCTACATCTCTACCCTTAACACTCTCTCTCTCTCCTTAAGCTCTCTCTCTCCCTCACATATCTCTCTTTCCCCCTGCATGTGCTTTTTCAAAATAAATGTACTCCTAACAAAAAAAAAGAGGAGAGAGAGGGCAATTAAAAAGTGAGATGTCCTCCTTTGCCACAGGGAAAAAGTAGTCTGTTTTGCATTGAAATAGAGAGGCACCGGAGACTTGGCCATTCTGCACGGCTGTTTGCTCTCTCGCCTTATCCTGCCTCCACATTCTCCCCTCTCCAAGTGCGGCTCCAAGGAAACACGCGCAGTGTTCAACAGCAATTAGCAGTCGGTTCCCTTCCCATACCCCCGCCTACTCTAAATTGGGGGGTGGGTCTTGGGGTATAGAATGTCCTTGGTTATCACAAAAAGCCCCCATGAGAAACATTTCAGCAGCTTAATTTAAGTCACGAGTCACCCTGCATTTTTCTTCAAATGCAGCTCAGCTTCAGCCTTGTTTACATTCGTGGAAAATGTGTCATCATCGCCTGTTCGTTCACCACAAGGGCAACCGGAAAAGGAAACACTAATTTCAAGAACGTTCATCCCTCTATGGACAGGGATTCAGGCATAGAACATGAGGGGACATAGATAGTGAAACACAAACAACCATTGATATAGGTGGTTGTTAAGCGCCTATAATCCATAATGCTCTAGGAGGGGGTTAGGTAAGTGTCCGGTCCCAGTTCATCTCCTATGGAAGAGCCTGGGTCTTTTTGGAAAAGCTCTGCGGCAGGACCCCGTCAAGGAACCCCCTGTGTGTCAGCGCTCACTGCCAGTGAGTCACATCCCAGTCAACCACCAGCCACAAAAACATCCCCCGATTCGTTCTTCAGACCCAGCCAGCGCAGATCTCCGGAGTGTAAGGTAGTGTTTAAGTAACAGTCTAGGGGCTCAGGCAGAGACATCCCCCACAGGGTTTGATGTCCGACCAGGAACTGCCGACACTGCTTCCTGTCGGGTTTTTTTTTTTTTAAAATGCGGGCCAAAGTTACCAAACAGACAGTCCTTTGTGGCCGTGCTGCAGTGCGGGGGCCGGGGCCCTGGCGGAGGATGGGGGGGAGGAACCGACCTGGACAGCAAGTGTTTAGAGGGGGGATGCTGGGACACACTGACAATGTCGTGTTAAACAGGGTTTTGGGTTTTAGGGTTTTGGATTGGGGTTGCCCGTTGGCTTACGACACCCAGACCGGTTGGTTTTACCATCCACTCGCAAAGAGCTGGTTTTTTGGGACGTGTGAAAGTTCTCAAGGAGTTATCAACACTGAGTATTCTAGAAGTGCTCTCAGGCAAAGCCCTGAAACAGCTGATGTCATTGGAAACGGTATAGGTAGGCTTCTGGGAAAAATATTGGATTTGTTTTTACTTTCAGATAATAAAACAACACATAGTTCTCATACTAATCGGTTGTTTTGTTTCAGACATTGCTGAATATACAGTAAAACAACTGAATTAACAACTTGTGTGTGTTCTGTTTCTACGCGTCAAAGCTCCTGTTGGAACATCCACAGACCACTTGTGGTTACTGCCCTTTCCTTCTGTCTGTGTGTTTCAGGTTTTGCCATCAGTGTTTATGAGTGGGGCTGTCATGGTTTGAAATGCCCCCCCCTCAAAGCTAGTCCGTGCGGCCCAGCTTTGTTTAGTATATCTCAGGGCTCGCCCACACCCTGCTTCCTGGAGAGATACCGTCCTTGCCAGGTTTCACTCCAACCATAATCTAGCGCACTTGATTCTAACAATTTTGTTGGGTTGACCCTGAAGCCTGAATCAAAGGGTCAGTTACAACTGGGGTGGAGGAAAAAACCTACAGGGGAGGGCACAGAGCCTCCAATGACAAGGTTGAGCAGGAACCCTGATATCTAGGAATCAATACATGACGACAAAGAGTGAATATGTACTGATGGGGGTCACTGAATCGCAGGTTTAATCTGTCTGTCTGCCACCTGATAAACCTCCTGAGGGCAAGTGAGGTATACAACCTAGGCCCAAAGAGTTAGGTGAGGACCCCGGTATTAGCAATGTTAGCCAGAGTTTAGTTACACACTGATATAACCAACCAAAACACTGCTTTTTCCAGACACAAACAACAGTATCTTCACTGTTACCAGGACAGGAGAAGATCACGGTTCAGTCAGCAAATCAGATGGTTGGTTTGTTTAACAGATACTGTTAATATGGGCGGGCATATTTATGGTTGTACCTTGATGGAAACATGTTGCAAAACATGTCAAAACAACCACTTTCTGTTAAAGTCCTCTTTTATTCAATCTGGAGGAAGTCTCAGAGGAGTTTTTTTCGAGAGAGCACAGGTCTGGCAGTGGGAGGGAGGGGGGTAGAGGGGAAGGGGGGGCGTGAGACGGAGGAGCATTTTTGCAAAGTGGGCTCTGTCCAGTGTGGGAAGCCCTGCTATCGTCCGGACCCCAACCGCCTCAGCCTCACAAAACAGGAATATTTTGTAATGTCAGTTTCCCAAATGCCCAAAGAGACGGGCATAGTCCATCAGAAACAATGAGGGGGGAAAATTAGTGCTCGAGACATTTATTTTACCATACGGGAGGCCATCAATCAATCACGCATGGTAGAGAGTAGAGAGGATCTACCAGACTGGAGCCTCCTAAGGGGAGGAAGGGCGGGGAGGACCATCCTCACAGTGAATATTCCAGAAAAAGGTCAATCCGTGTTTTAAAACATTTTATCTTATAAAAGGGTTTATCCTTTTTTAGAGTTAAACTCATACTAAATAAAACTTGAACCAAAAAATATTAAACACAAACATGCAACCAATTTTTAACGGAGTTAACAATATTATAAGAAAAAAAAGTTCAATTGAAATGGAGTTCATTCGGCCTTGATCTATGGGAAAATTTTCACAATGGACTGGGCAAGATGGGGCGCAAGCCTTAATGGGTGGCCTGGGAGGGCAATAGTAGGCCCCCCCCCCACTGTGGAGCCAGGCCCACCCACTGTGGAGCCAGGCCCTGTCAATCAGAATTTGTTTATTACAGACAGATAAACTCCTCAGTTTTATCAGCTATAAACTCCTCAGGTTTTATCAGCTGGCTGGGCTGGATGGTCTCAGACAATCCCGCAGGTGCAGGACGCCGCCGAAATGTGGAGAGGTCCTGGGCTGGGTTGTGGTTCCACATGGTACTGAGTGTTGAGCCAGAGGATCGTTATTGCCAAATTCTGTCTTTTTAAATAAAATGAATTGGAGTAGCTTGTGGTAGAGAAATCATTATGCACATTCAATTATCTGAGCAAAAGCTCTGGTGGACATTCCTGCATGTCCCCCCCCCCCCCACAATTCAGAAAATCTGAAATTGCATTTTTGTCTCCCCCCAGTTTTTATCATTGGAATATGATACAAAACGATTCCAACGTAGGCTTTTAGGACCATGCGGAGACTCTGAGTTGTCGGGTAGGCTGTGTGGGATTGTTTTATTATCAGTATATTATGTGTCCCCTCACTTCTAAAACCAAGGGTGCGCCCCCTGTTAATGGATCAGCTGTTTAATCAGCTCCTTATATGCAACAACTGTCAGAGACGTGGAATGATTATTTTTGCAAATGTGAAAAAAGTCTCACTAACAGGGATATGTAAACAAATTTGTGCACAAAATTTGAGAGAAATAAGCTTTTTGTGCATATGGAACATTTCTGGGATCTTTTATTTCAGCTCATGAAACATGGGACCAACACTTTACATGTTGTGTTTATATTTTTGTTCATTATATATTCATGTCACCAAATAATAAATTAAAACACACTGTTTTGCAAAGAAGGTCTACAGTAGCCTCAACAGCACTCTGTAGGGCAGCACTATGGTGTAGCTGGAGGACAGCTAGCTTCCGTCCTCCTCTGGGTACATGACTTCAGATACAAAACTAGGAGGACTCATGGTTCTCAACCCCCTTCAGAGACTTACACAGTAATTATGATAGGTTGGAGGATGTCCTCCGGAAACACTATCAGAGCTCTTGCAGCATGAACTGACCATATTGTCCACCCAAATCAAAGGATCAGAGAATGAATCTGGTATGAAAGACAGAGCTTACAGCTTAGCTAGCACTGCAGTGCAGGAAATGTGGGGTGAGTCTAAGGCAATAGGTTGCAACGGTTGGAACAAATTAATTTCTTCAAAAAATGAAGTGAAGATGGAGGAAAAAGAGAGAGAGAGGCAGCATATTTCGTATTTTGTATTTACTTTACTCTCAATTTACTGAGGTAATGAATGCACGATAGCTACTCTAGCATACTCAAACACTCCAAGCCAAACAGAAAGGGATGCTAGGTAGCTAAGCTGCATGGTAATCCAACACATGGAAACTCTTCCAAGTCAAGGGTAGGTAAGCTTTTGGTTTAGAATTTATTGACAGTGGGGCCCGGTGGTGTAAGTGCTAAACTCCTTTCTGACTGTACACTGTTCTGCATGATTGTGCACATGGATTGGATTGTGGGTTTACTAACGCATTAGTTCTAGTAGCTATGTTGAATATGACGTTATTATATGGTGACAACAATGTAGACTGTGTGTAGCGATTAGCGGTTATGATATGGAGGTTTGGCTTGGAAAGGTTTTTTCGCCTTTTCACAGATAGCTGATGTGTTGTGCATTGAAGTCAACAAGCTAAGGGGAAAAAAGGTGAGAGAAGTAGAGTGCGTAGATGTGAGAATAAATTATATAACAATCAAAGTGATCATGCTGTTCGTATGTGGCTGCTATGAAAGTGAACTGTGTTTGCTTGTGATCAGGGGTGTATTCAATCTGCCGATTCTGTTGAAAAAATGGTTCCATTTTCTTAAATGGAAGCTAACGGACTGAAACGGGTATACACATACCTGAATTTGTCCAATAGAAACTCTTGTTTGCAATTGTTGGACTAATGATTACCCCCTAGATCAGCTAGATGCAGGCAAGAGTGTACAAGGCAGTTATGAATGTGTCAATATTTGTCACCTTGATTACTCAAAATTCTCTCGACCTGTGCACCTAGTGTCCGTTGTAAACTTTTATTCGTAGGCTAGGTTGTAGCAACCTCATGATGGGTATAGGGACATTTTTTGTATCATGTATTAGCCTAAACCTATCAATGTTACATTGATCTGGGTGAATGGAATATGAATATGACAAGTCATCCAATATTGTTGTATTAACATAAGGGGGGCCAGGCTCATAAAAAAAAAAACGAGTTGCCCTCCTTTCTCTTAAAAAACCGGCACCGAACGCCACTGTATCATTAGCCATATAAAGAGACTCCACATTAATGACTGGGGTTGTGGTAGTCAACCACCACCACCATCCCAGCCATTAATGTGGAAGCCTCTGCTTATGGCTATGTATACAACAGAATAGAGTCACAAATGTATCTCAAATACTTGCAAAATCTGACAGGAAAGGAGGGACAGTTTTTTAGGGAAAACGCTACAATTTAGAACATAGCAGTATATCCAAAAGGACAAAATAACCCAACTCCTCTCCTTGTGCAATCTTCTTCTCACAGTTCTACAGACAGTCACAAAACAAGTTCGCGTTGCATTCTCTTTAGAGGTTCGTCACTTTCCTTCAGAACGGCTACGGCAGGGTAGCCTATATCGGTTAGAGCAGTGTGGACTAGTAACCAAAAGGTTTTGCGCAAGATCAAATTGCCCTCTGAACAAGGCAGTCAGTTAACCACTGTTCTAGCGCTGTCATTGAAAATTAAAATTTGTTCTTAACTGACTTGCGGATATAGTTAAAATAAAGGTAAAATAAAAAAAGACAGCGGCAGGCAGCAGAACAAACAACATTCTAAACTAATACCCAACCAACTGCATTCTCGCCTTCCAGCCCCAAGCCCAACAAGATGGAGTGCTCCTCTCCAGAGCAGAGTTTTATAATATAATACACTATCATGAATTGTTTTTATGAATATTTATTTTCCTCTGGCAAATGTTTTTAAATCACTCATCCCTTTGTATTACTCATGAAATTTTAGGTTGGTCATTCATCGAGCTGGTGAGGTGAGAGAAACTGGGATGTATGGGTGCTGGTGGTCTATATCCTGGCGGCTTGTAAAGGTAAGGATTTTGTCTCTGTCTCTCTCTCTCTCTCTCTCTCGTCTCTCGAGTCCTCTCTCTCTGTCTCTCGGTTCTCACTTCCCTATGTGATTACTTGGAAAGGCCTTGCATTTTCATCCATAGGATAATCTAACCTTTGAAGGTGTTTTTACAGCCTGCCTCGGGCCGCCCTAAAGATAGGTCACTTAAGCATGGCTTAGTGTAGAGCCAGGAGCGATACGGTGGACTCGCGCCCAGGGAGACCCAGCCAGCGTTAATTGGTAGTTATGGCTCCCAGGCTCATAAGCGCGGGAAGAAAGTGGCCACATATTGTCACATTTCAGGATCAGCGGCTGCTGTTGAAGCATCTCTCATCCCGTCCGCGTTCAGAACCACACTGCCGACCACGGGTGGGCTCATTAGACAAACTGCATCCTTAATTACTGGAAAAACCAACACTCACTGAAAAAGCCTGTTGTCCTCTATTCTCTTATTCTACTCTCTCTCTCTTCTCTCTTCTCTCTGTTCTCTCTCTTTCTCTCTCTCTCTTTCCCTCTCTTTCTCTCTCTTTCTCTCTCTTTCGCTCTCTTTCTCTCTCTTTCTCTCTCTCTCTTTCTCTCTCTTTCTCTCTCTTTCTCTCTCTCTCTTTCGCTCTCTCTTTCTCTCTCTCTCTTTCTCTCTCTCTCTTTCGCTCTCTCTCCATGTCCTCTATCTTTTTCTGTCTCCATTTTTTTTTATATATACGCAGAATCAGTCCCTGTGTTTGGATACAAAAAACGTGGGTAGTAAAAATAAATGGCCCCCAGTCTATAAAATAGTAAACCCGACATTAGGTTAATATGATCACCATTCACATGTTTAAACTTTTTCTGAGTGAGAGAGGAGAGTGAAGAGAGGAAAGCGGAAGAGTAGTGAGGAAGAAGGAAGAGGGAGAGAGACAGAGAGAGACAGAGGGACCGACAGAGAAAGAGCGGGGGAAAGGCATAATGAAAAGGCCCTTAAATGGAAAATAGGTTGACAGTGGGATTGGCTGGAAAGACTCCGGAGTGTCTCGCACTGCGGATAGAGGGGATAGGAGGAGAGCTCCCCAGTAGAAAGCTGATATTAATTCCAACAGTCGCAGTAGACGCTTGCCAGGGGAGCAGAGGGTGCCGGCGGCGGACGGAGCGCAGAGAGGGGGGGGGGGTGGAGCCTATTACCCACACTGCCGCTGAAACCCATTCTAATCCATGCTACAGCGCGACCCGGTCCAGAGACAAACTTTACAGGGCTCGATCCCAATTCGTTCCACACGGGGACCTAAATCGGAGAGGTGAGGGAGGGCACCAGGGTTTGGGGAGATGGTACAAACAGGATTTTCTTTTCAAAAGATGGTTAGGAGCTTTTGTAAGAAAGAAATCCTCTGCCTGCCCTCTCTCTCTACTCTCTCTCGTTGTCCTCTCTTCTCTTCTCATCTCTCTCCGTCTCGTCTCTCCTTTCTCTGGCGTCCCTTCTCTCTCTCTCTCTCTCTCTCTCTCTCTCTCTCTCTCTCCCTGTGCACAGAGCAGATTCCTGGGTCTTTGATAGTGACAGACCTTCCTGTGTAGCAGCTGAAAGTGTGACCAGATATGAATATGTCAGAGAATTTAATCCCAGCGCTGCTCTCAAAGCCTCCTGAAACTATGTCAGAAGTGAAACACACACACACACACACACACAGAAGCACTATGTCAGTGAAACATACAGTACATTACACACACATACACACTGCCATCCATCCATCTGTCGGCTGCTTGACACCATGCGTGCATCATTCTCCAAAGAGAGAGATGAAGGACTCATATCAGTGTGATTGACCCTGGATGGGAAGTGAAGTGTATAACTCTCTTCAACATACAAGCCTCTCTGGACCAGGCATCACAATCAAGTCACTGCTGCTGTTTATGAAAATCGGAAAAATAACAGTTTTCCATGTATTTACATGCAGGTAGGTGGGAAGGCGTATATACTGTACATGCTGCTTGCTGTGTAGACCTGTCTGTGTAAACAAGCATGGGTGTTTATGTGCCTTGCCTCCTACTCTTGGAGGAAAGTGTATATACACACAGAGCCATCTGTACTGTACAGCCACACACAGACTGACACCACCTACTCATGTTCCAGTCGTTCCAGAACAGATAGAACCCTTCAACAGAGGGTTCCCTCTCCGTGATGAATGTTCTCCCTCCCGCCTTCCCTCCGTCCAGCACCCGTTGCGAAAGGTCATGAATAATCCATGTTACGTACTGTGCCCTAACTGAACTGTTCAGATATTGATCTTGCCCAATCATAATAAAGCCAAATGACTGAAAGCGATCCATCACGAGAAACGTTCGGTCTGCTCCTTCTACGGGTTTAACTTGCTGAATTTCCCCTCGCCCCAGCGCTACATTACGGCTCAATAATAATAACGATGCTATCAGTGGTGGCTATAGCTGCAGAGTTAGCCTGTGAAAGGTGCTCTGTTGTCATGCTAATTAGGTGACAACAAATCCATAACATTATTAAATACACTTGGAGGATTATCCTCACTCATCTATGGAAGGAAGGAATAAATATTTGCCAACGCTCCTCTGTGTGTGTGTGTGTGTGTGTGTGTGTGTGTGTGTGTGTGTGTGTGTGTGTGTGTGTGTGTGTGTGTGTGTGTGTGTGTGTGTGTGTGTGTGTGTGTGTGTGTGTGTGTGTGTGTGTGTTTGTGTGTGTGTGTGTGTGTGTGTGTGTGTGTCCGTGTGCATGTGCGTGTTCCTGTATGCATCTGTCTTAGGAAGATAGAGGAGATGTGTGTGTGTCCGTGTGTGTCTGTGTGTGGCTGAGCTGCTTGAGGAAAGCAAGTTAGGCCTCCGACTCTGTGATTTGAAACTCACCCCAGCGTTTCATGTGGTCATTAAGCCCCTAAAGGTGAGTGTGCATCACCGCATTCTTAAGTAAGCGTAATATTCACAGGTTTTAATTAGTTTTGAAATATTAAACCCAGCCGCACATCGTCGTCGCTATTGTTGAGCTCTTAATTTCCCGAGCAATTAAGCCGAGGCCCTCATTTATCAGTGTGTGTTCATTTGCTGGAAACCTAGTCACTTTTTATTAATTGATGCCATTGATATCCTGAGGTAAAATTAATGTGCATACACCAGAGGTCAAGCCGGCAGTAGAAGCTAGCTAGCTAGCGCTGGATGAGCCCAAAGATGAATAGGAAGTGGACGATAGGCAGATTACACCTGAGATGTGTTGAGACATTAACAATCACACTGGGGATTCCGGCTGAAGCGGGAAAGAGGAGAAAATTGAGGAAAATGCTTCTTGTTTTTTTCTGTGGCCATCTGTTTTTGTGCGGGAGGGGGGAAATTACCTTAATGCCTTTAAGAGGGAAAACAATTATAGCCTTAACCTCTTTGCTTCTCCTCCCTTTGCTTCCCCCGTTAAACTACCCAGAATGGAATCCCATTTTTACCAAAGCCAGAATGTACTGTTATATGTTTCTTACGAGAATAGTCTTACATACCAGTAAGATAAGATATGTTTGTAATAATGATGTTTGTTTGTGACCAACTGCAGTTGTTTATTAGTTTTGTGTTCGGTGAATCACAAACGAATATAATATTATTGTAACGATATTAGCGTTGTTGCTGGAGTTTGTGCAGTACACTACTTTTACAACAATGAAAGCATTCTCTCTAGTTAGCAGTACTGGAGAGTTCCAACAGCAGACACCTGCTAAGAGCATGTTTACAACAGCAGCATGATCATGTTGGGGACATCAGGGGACAGACAGCACCATCAAGGTGTCTCTGTGGTGTCTGGTGTGTGTACAGGTGTTGCTGCCATTCTGCCTGCCAGACACATTTCTACTGATGTCAGGCCAACAATAGTACAACGTCTGTATAATTCCATAATCCCCCAGTCATGGTTGTGTATAAATATGTACCCAGGAGATTATTACCAATACCTGTTGCTGGTGGTTTGATTGATGTTGCTCATCCTAAAACATTTACGCCGAGAACATTTAATGGACTTTTTATATCAAAATTCATAAAAAAATAAACATCCACAACAATATCTAATAATGGATGAGTTATCGATTGGTCGACGTTTAGTTATTTTGATGATTTTGTTATAGTTACAGTTGCACCACCAAACATATCATGGAGGAAACAAACCCCATGTTACACAGCAGCCTGCCAGTGCAGGTTGAACCCTATTTGAAATCACATACAGAACACAACAAATAGTAGACCAACAGTAGAGAAATAGAGCCAACAAGGAGAGCCACCCAGGGCCCCGGAGGTCAGCATGTTACCCAGAGAGAGTGAGAGGTATCTGGGGGACCTGGGCTGATCTTGACCCCCCTGTCCTGAGGGTGTTTTGGCTGGCTCCTGGCTGTGGTGGTGCTATGTCAGGCAGGTTGTTGCTGCTCTACCCTGTGAATGTGCTAATATGCTCCCATTTCTCATCCCGACAGTCAGTAAAGCACTGGGGCAAAATATTCTGTCTCCCTGAGCAGCCCCTAATAAATTGTCCTTTCATCCACGCCTAAGACTACCTTCCCTCTCTCGCCCTCTATCCATCCATCCATCCCCCTCTCTCTCTCTCTCTCTCGCTCTCCCTCCACCCCCGTCTTCTCTCTTTGTAGACTCACCTGGCCCCTGTGGTTTCTAGAATTGGCACAGTTGCCCTGGCACTCAATAAACCATAAACCAGGGGGCACAGGCCAGTCCTTCAGCCTGCTACAATGCACTCTGGGTAATAGATGAGGAGAGGAGGAGAGAATAAGGGGAAGGGGGAGAATGAGGGAGGGGGAGACAGGGAGGTTGGACAAACCCGGTGCCAGGGGTTCCACAGTGGTAACGCTAGTCTCTCCATGCTAACACAGGGGGCTAACTAGAGAGAGTGTCTGCTGTGTTGATATCCCTCCTCTCCTCCACTGCCTATAGCGGAAGGTTTAATGAGAGAGAGGCTAGCAGGGACACCCCCTCCCTCCTGGCTTTGGTCCCTTCTGGAAGAGAAAAACACAGCCTCTCCTCCTCTCTTCCCTCTCTCCTCTTCCCTCTCTCCTCTTCCCTCTCTCCTCTTCCCTCTCTCCTCTTCTCTCATCCGCTCCACACATCGTCACATCACCACAGCGCTGCTTCCGCTTTGTAATTGTGCAATTAGTGCCACAGCCTGGTTTTCATATATCACAAATGGCTGGCTCGTGGTATTAAAGAACCTAAAGTTCTATCCTAGCAGGCTTGGCTGGGAGAGGTGCATTAAGGGCAGCGTTTTGTAAAATGTGAGCCAATTTATCATGATCTGTTTTTCGTTCCCACCCACCACTCACCACCCCACTCCCTTGTCTTTCAGTCTGACCTTCCTCTGGGTTTTGTGGAGGTTCAATTTGCTCATTGTTACTTGCTTGCATAATTTTCAACGGCTGCACACACAGAGAGAGACGAGCACCCACTTGCACCACAGCCACACACACACACCAACAGAGCACCTACACACACACACACACACACACACACACACACACACACACACACACACACACACACACACACACACACACACACACACACACACACACACACACACACACACACACACACACACACAATAGAACACACATGCACACACAGACACACACACACACACCAACAGAACACATACACACATGCACAGACACACACACAAACAGAGCACACACACACACTAACACAATAAAATACACACACACACACACACACACACACCAACAGCACATGCATGCGACTGATTGCTGCCGCTAACACTTTGCTTTCTCTGTCGCTCTCTACCTCTCTCCCTTTCCCTCTCCAAGCAAAATCTACTAATTTATATGCCGGGGCTAAACGGTATTCATTTGTAAGATGGCAAGCTGTATAACACTGGTAATTCCTCCTAACCAATTTCCTGCGCTCTCCCCTTTAGCTGTCATAAGCAGTGCATTAAGCGAGTGAGGCAAATCCTCTCCCATTCAGCGCCATTGGCTTTTTCCCTCACTCTCTCACTCTTTCTCTCTTTCCCTCTCTCTCTCTCTCTCTCTCTTTCTTCCCTTCTCACTCCGTCACCCACTCGTCACCCCCGTCTCCACGGCTGCAGGTTGCCACGGAGAAGATTTACTATGCACGCCTATTCACTCAACCATCCCCTCTTTTTACACCCCCCCCCCTCTCTCCCCTCTTCCCTCTTCATCTCCCTCTCCCTCCCTCACTGCTCCACCCGGCTTTCCCTCTTCCATTGTGAGGAGCTGTAGCAGGGCTGAGGCTCTGAGGCTGACACCCCGGCTTGTCAGGCCCCCACTGGCTTATCACCCCAGGCAAGAACTGCCGACGCTCACCCCAGCAAACACCTGCCCCCTCCAGCTGAGGAGGAGCGCTTGAGGAGCTGGAGGAGAGGAGAGGCAGGCAGGGCCCTGAGCTTAGTGCTCTTATCATACTGCCACACTGGATCCCATACTCCCTCCAACAGGATCAGCCTCTCTACTGGCCCTTATCTCATATCTTAAAGCTTAAAAAGCTCTGGCTCTGATAGCTTTTTTATTCTTTTTATTCTCCCGCTCTTCTCTCACTCTTTTTTTCTCTCTGAGTGTTTCTTTCTTTCTTTTGCTAGTTCTTTCTTTCACATCCGCTCCAGTTTTTTCTTTCTGTCTTTATTCTGTGAGGTTTTTTTTTGTCTGCGGCGGCGTGTCCTGGAGGCCCTACTCTGGGGGTGATGGGTACCCCCTGGCATATCCCACAATCCTCTCTGCTTCGCTTCTGATCCCACCTTTTTAGCTGATTGTAATCAGCGATGCGGCGATGACCAATCGCTCACTCCACCACTGCTCTCTCTCCCGGCAAATAAATAAATAAATACAGATTTTGTTAACGTCTTTTTGACAACCACTCAATCAAACGTGATAATTTGAATTCAGCCTACACAGGTTGACATATTTACCACTGGATAAAAAAACGACTTTAATAACAATCAGGGTAATGACAATAATGACATGTCTTATCCAGAGCAACATGACCAGCTTGACAGACTTGTTCAATGACATCTTTACGACCAATGGATATTAATAATAAAAAGCTGTGTGAAAAACTGTTGAAGTAATTCTTGGAATAGATGGGTATTGTTTATTGTACACACACACACACAAACAAACACATCCGACACACACAGAAACACACACACATAAGTACACACACACACACACATACAGTGCCTTGCAAAATTATTCAGACACCTTGGATTTCTTCACATTTTATTGTGTTACAAAGTGGGATTAAAGTGGATTAAATTGTCATTTTTTTCTCAATAATCTACACAAAATACTCTGTAATGTCAAAGTGGAGTTTTTTTTTTTTATTATGATTTTTTTTTTTTTATATATATATATATCAAATCAAATCAAATGTATTTATATAGCCCTTCGTACATCAGCTGATATCTCAAAGTGCTGTACAGAAACCCAGCCTAAAACCCCAAACAGCAAGCAATGCAGGTGTAGAAGCACGGTGGCTAGGAAAAACTCCCTAGAACGGCCAAAACCTAGGAAGAAACCTAGAGAGGAACCAGGCTATGAGGGGTGGCCAGTCCTCTTCTGGCTGTGCCGGGTGGAGATTATAACAGAACATGGCCAAGATGTTCAAATGTTCATAAATGACCAGCAGGGTCAAATAATAATAATATATATAGTCGTTGCATAAGTATTCCCTCAGTCAACACCTTTGGCATCGATTACAGCTGTGAATCTTCTTGGGTAAGTCTCTAAGAGATTTCCACACCTGCATTGTGCAACATTTGCCTATTATTCTTTTTAAAATTCTTCATGCTCTGTCAAGATGTTGGGGATCATTGCTAGACAGCTATTTTCAGGATTTAAGTTTAAACTGTCACTTAGCCACTTGGGAACATACAATGTCTTCTTGGTAAGCAACTCCAGTGTAGATTTGGCCTTGTGTTGTAGGTTATTGTCCTGCTGAAAGATGAATTCCTCTCCCAGTGTCTGGTGGAAAGCAGACTGAACCAGATTTTGCTCTAGGATTTTTCCTGTGCTTAGCTCCATCCCTTTTCTTTTTATCCTGAAAAACTCTTTGCAGATGTTAAGAATACCCATACCATTATGCAGCCACCTCCATGCTTGAAAATAAGGAGGCAGTTACTCACACATAGGGCTTTGCATTTAGGACAAAATGTCTATTCCTTTGACATGTTTTTTTGCAGTATCACATACAATATACATGTCTTGGTATATTTGTATTCTGTATATTTGTATTCTTCTTTTCACTCTGTCATTTAGGTCATTATTGTGGAGGCACTACAATGTTGTTGATCCATCCTCAGTTCTCTTCCATCCCAGCCAATGAACTAAGTAGCTGTTTTAAAATCACCAATGGCCTCATGGTAACATCCCTGAACAGTTTCATTCCTGTCCTGCAGCTCAGTTCAGAAGGACGACTGTATATTTGATGTGTCTGGGTGGTTTAATACGTAATCCACCACATAATTATTAACTTGAGCATGCTTAATGATATATTCAATGTCTGATTTTTTATTGTTACCCATCTATCAATCACTGCCCTTCTTTATGAGCCCTTCGAAAAGCTCCCTGGTCTTTGTAGTTGAAATTCAACACTTGACTGAGGGGCTTTACAGATGTTCTATGTACGGAGGACAGAGGAAGAGCTAGTCATAACAAAGTCATGTCAACCTGTATTACTTCACACAGCGTGAGTCCATGTAACTATTTATGTGATTTGTTAAGCCACGTTTTACTCCCAAACTAATTTAGGCTTGCCTAAACAAACGGGCTGAATACTTACACAATGACTATATTTTAGTTGTTTTGTATTCATGTTTTTTCATTTTTATGAATTTTTCTGCCGCTTTGATATTGCAGAGTATTTTGTGTAGATTGTTGACCAAAATAATTATAATTAAATCAATTTGAATCCCACGTTGTAACAATAAAATGTGAAGAAATCCAAGGGGTCTGAATACTTCTGCGTTGCACTGCATGTCCAGTATACACTTATATTCCCTTGTACAGTGCAGGCCAAATATATTATGTCTACAATTTGACTCTACTCTACTTCCTAACACTTTGGGCATATGACCTTTCACACGACACATATAGCACTGTTCATCACAAAGGTGTCAATTCTGGAGATCCATCTAGATGTGACACCTTCACAACAACAACAACAACAAACACTGTTGACAAACCCATGTTGATCGACACTCGCTCTCTGCGAGGTAGCTTCTCTGCCACCTTGGCGTTAATGCTTCCATATCTACTTGTCAAACACCCACTTGTTTTGAAATTTCCACAAGACTCTTAGCACCGTCCGCCTGGCAGTGGCATTAATACCGACATGAGTAGCAATCATTGTTGTGCTGTTTAGAGTGCAGAACATGTTGCAAACTTTTTTGAGGACTTCCAAGGGTTCCTGAATTTCATTATTTTTTGTTTCACCCCCATTTCGGCGATAAGTGGCCAACTACCTGCTCAACATGAGGTCAGAGCGGGTGAGTGGACTCATCCATTTCCATCTCACACGGGGGTGCTAATCAGGCTTGAGGATTATGCAAACTAACCCCATTGTTGCTATTTCACGTCCACAGGCAGATTTGTAAATAGACAGAAATATCCCCAACATGAATCAATAGGCTATGTACAAAACTGAACATTAAAAAATACAGCACATAGCCTATGAGGTTAATCATGTTTCACAACAGAAATGACTGTGTTCTTGTTGTGGTTGACAACCATTGTTGCGGTGAATCAATTGTTCCCTGATCCAGTCTGGGTGAGGGGAGAGGTGTTTGGGTGTGGAGAGTTATGGGTAACAAGGGAAACAGAGAGGATTAGGGGAGCTGTGAGGAGCCGAGTGGAGCTGCTGTGGTTGGTTGTCCCTCCAGGAGGTCAAGTGTGTGCTCCGTCTGGTGTTTCTGGGTGACCTGGCAGATGACACTGCTTAAATATTCCCCTCCTTCCATCGCCGCTTGATGATGAGGCTCACCCCGCTTGATGATGCAATTGGCATTCTAAACACTCTCCCTGCTGTTGCTCTCTCTCTCTCTCTCTCTCTCTCTCTCTCTCTCTCTCTCTCTCTCTCTCTCTCTCTCTCGCTCTCTCTCTCTCTCTCTCTCGTTGGACTAAGCCTTGGCGATACCACACACACTGAGAGAACCCCATACTTAAGGAAGTGACACAGCAGATAATTGAAATGTATTTGCAATTATGGAAGTACAATACTCACCATCTCCCTTTTTCCTCCATTAATATCTCCACGGCAACAATCCCAGAGCTGCGTTTACAAGCCAACGTGGAAGCGTTGCACACTGTAATAGCCGGCGGAAGTTAATGTAGCTTGAACAGGCCTCCTAATTATCCTTGTCTCTGTCATATTTGTCTACTTGAACGTTCCTAAATGCCACACACATTAATTACCTCCGCGCAGGTATGTATGGAGAGACACTATCTGTGGCTGTGCGTGCCTGCGTGTGTGTGCGCCTGTGTGTGTGTCTCCGTGCTGATGAGGCAAACCCATGTAGAGGAGAGGAGGGAGACAGGGAACTGTTGCCCCCCCCACACCTTTTGTCGGACAGGTTGCTCAAGATCCACTTGAAAAATCGACGTCAGTCCAGATACCCAGGACATCGGGAGATCGGGAAACCGGCCACTAGGGGCAACAGTTAGCACTATTACCATCAAGTAGGCTTGGGTTTTGCTTCGGCGTTGTGGATGGGAGTGGTGGATGGGTGTAAGTCGCGTGTTCAATCCCAGTCAAAAGCACTCTTTTATATTTGTTTTGTTTTGACCCTATCCCAAATCTTAACTTTCAACTTAACCATTCGGAACTAATACTTAACTTAACCAGCCGTGAGAACCCAGCAACAGCAGCGGTGAAACCTGGGGTGCAGCTGCAGCAGGAGGAGCAACCTGGGGTGCAGCTGCAGCAGGAGGAGCAACCCAGGGTGTCCAAAACACGTCAACATTTGACGTTTGGACAAATGTTGGAATCTGAAGTCAAATTGGTCAAACCGTGAGATTTTGTTGCTTTTTCTAATGTACTTATTAATTTGATAACTTTTCGTGCTGAGGTCATTAGGAATCTGAGTTATGCCTACCTTTCCACCCCAGAGGGAGTAGGCCTACCTTTCCATCCCAGAGGGAGTAGGCCTACCTTTCCACCCCAGAGGGAGTAGGCCTACCTTTCCACCCCAGAGGGAGTAGGCCTACCTTTCCACCCCAGAGGGAGTAGACCTACCTTTCCACCCCAGAGGGAGTAGACCTACCTTTCCACCCCAGAGGGAGTAGACCTACCTTTCCACCCCAGAGGGAGTAGTCCTACCTTTCCACCCCAGAGGGAGTAGGTCTACCTTTCCACCCCAGAGGGAGTAGGCCTACCTTTCCACCCCAGAGGGAGTAGGTCTACCTTTCCAACCCCAGAGGGAGTAGGCCTACCTTTCCACCCCAGAGGGAGTAGACCTACCTTTCCACCCCAGAGGGAGTAGGCCTACCTTTCCACCCCAGAGGGAGTAGGCCTACCTTTCCACCCCAGAGGGAGTAGGCCTACCTTTCCACCCCAGAGGGAGTAGACCTACCTTTCCACCCCAGAGGGAGTAGTCCTACCTTTCCACCCCAGAGGGAGTAGGTCTACCTTTCCACCCCAGAGGGAGTAGGTCTACCTTTCCACCCCAGAAGGAGTAGGCCTACCTTTCCACCCCAGAAGGAGTAGGTCTACCTTTCCACCCCAGAGGGAGTAGACCTACCTTTCCATCCCAGAGGGAGTAGACCTACCTTTCCACCCCAGAGGGAGTAGGTCTACCTTTCCACCCCAGAGGGAGTAGTCCTACCTTTCCACCCCAGACAGAGTAGGCCTACCTTTCCACCCCAGAGGGAGTAGACCTACCTTTCCACCCCAGAGGGAGTAGTCCTACCTTTCTACCCCAGAGGGAGTAGGCCTACCTTTCCACCCCAGAGGGAGTAGACCTACCTTTCCACCCCAGAGGGAGTAGTCCTACCTTTCCACCCCAGAGGGAGTAGGCCTACCTTTCCACCCCAGAGGGAGTAGACCTACCTTTCCACCCCAGAGGGAGTAGGCCTACCTTTCCACCCCACAGGGAGTAGACCTACCTTTCCACCCCAGAGGGAGTAGTCCTACCTTTCCACCCCAGAGGGAGTAGGCCTACCTTTCCACCCCAGAGGGAGTAGACCTACCTTTCCACCCCAGAGGGAATAGGCCTACCTTTCCACCCCAGAGGGAGTAGGCCTACCTTTCCACCCCAGAGGGAGTATACCTACCTTTCCACCCCAGAGGGAGTAGGTCTACCTTTCCACCCCAGAGGGAGTAGGCCTACCTTTCCACCCCAGAGGGAGTAGACCTACCTTTCCACCCCAGAGGGAGTAGGTCTACCTTTCCACCCCAGAAGGAGTAGGCCTACCTTTCCACCCCAGAAGGAGTAGGTCTACCTTTCCACCCCAGAGGGAGTAGACCTACCTTTCCATCCCAGAGGGAGTAGACCTACCTTTCCACCCCAGAGGGAGTAGACCTACCTTTCCACCCCAGAGGGAGTAGGCCTACCTTTCCACCCCAGAGGGAGTAGACCTACCTTTCCATCCCAGAGGGAGTAGACCTACCTTTCCACCCCAGAGGGAGTAGGCCTACCTTTCCACCCCAGAGGGAGTAGGTCTACCTTTCCACCCCAGAAGGAGTAGGTCTACCTTTCCACCCCAGAGGGAGTAGGTCTACCTTTCCACCCCAGAAGGAGTAGGCCTACCTTTCCACCCCAGAGGGAGTAGACCTACCTTTCCACCCCAGAGGGAGTAGGCCTACCTTTCCACCCCAGAGGGAGTAGACCTACCTTTCCATCCCAGAGGGAGTAGGCCTACCTTTCCACCCCAGAGGGAGTAGACCTACCTTTCCACCCCAGAGGGAGTAGGCCTACCTTTCCACCCCAGAGGGAGTAGGCCTACCTTTCCACCCCAGAGGGAGTAGGTCTACCTTTCCACCCCAGAAGGAGTAGGTCTACCTTTCCACCCCAGAGGGAGTAGGTCTACCTTTCCACCCCAGAAGGAGTAGGCCTACCTTTCCACCCCAGAGGGAGTAGACCTACCTTTCCACCCCAGAGGGAGTAGGCCTACCTTTCCACCCCAGAGGGAGTAGACCTACCTTTCCATCCCAGAGGGAGTAGACCTACCTTTCCACCCCAGAGGGAGTAGGCCTACCTTTCCACCCCAGAGGGAGTAGGCCTACCTTTCCACCCCAGAGGGAGTAGACCTACCTTTCCACCCCAGAGGGAGTAGGTCTACCTTTCCACCCCAGAGGGAGTAGACCTACCTTTCCACCCCAGAGGGAGTAGGCCTACCTTTCCACCCCAGAGGGAGTAGACCTACCTTTCCACCCCAGAGGGAGTAGGCCTACCTTTCCACCCCAGAGGGAGTAGGCCTACCTTTCCACCCCAGAGGGAGTAGACCTACCTTTCTACCCCAGAGGGAGTAGGCCTACCTTTCCACCCCAGAGGGAGTAGGCCTACCTTTCCACCCCAGAGGGAGTAGACCTACCTTTCCACCCCAGAGGGAGTAGTCCTACCTTTCCACCCCAGAGGGAGTAGTCCTACCTTTCCACCCCAGAGGGAGTAGGCCTACCGACACAGAAAAACGTAAGCTTTAACTGCTGGCTACTCTTCTTCCATGGCTAAACCCAGTGAGAAAAGGTCACATGTGTTTCCCTAAAAGCTGTCTGTGTTTAAACATCTTCTATTGTACAGAAAGTGAATAGCTTAATCAATTGATAGTGACAGAATTAGATTACTTACGAATTGCAAAAATCGCTGAAGCTGAAGACTTACATTTCCCTCACTAACTTTAAACATCAGCTATCTGAGCAGCTAACCGATCGCTGCAGCTGTACACAGTCCATCTGTAAATAGCCCACCCAATCTACCTACCTCATCCCCATATTGTTTTTATTTACTTTGCTGCTCTTTTGCACACCAGTATAACTACTTACACACCATCATCTGCTCATCAACTGCTCATCTATCACATCTAGCACTGCTTTGCTTTATCTTGGCCAGGTCGCAGTTGTAAATGAGAACTTGTTCTCAACTAGCTTACCTGGTTAAATAAAGGTGAAATAAAAAATAATGAAAAAATAAAAACTTCTCAAGCAAAGCAACAGGTTTGTCTCCCCGGCTATAGAAGGTTGTAGCTCAGTCTCTGAATGGCAAAGAAACTAAACAATGCTATTCCCATATGCATCAGCGTCACGTCTTTCCTGGGTATTTTACAGCTTGTTTCCAACATAAAGCATTGGGGACCAAAGCACTATTATAGATCACTTTATATAATCGGATCCATTTTATTTTCTTCAAAATCTTAAGCTGACAAGAGATAGGCGTGTGCTTTTTGTCATTTTCTTTAATAAAAGGTAGGCCTATGCCATACCTTCTCATACCCCCTCGATTTGAGTCGTGATTTTAATTAACAGGCCTTCACTGATACGGAGGTAGGCTATTTAAAGAGTGCATGTAGGGTGGAGGAATTCACCGACAAATCTATGGATATAGGAATTCACCGACAAATCTATGGATATAGGAATTCACCGACAAATCTATGGATATAGGAATTCACCGAAATATCTATGGATATAGGAATTCACCGACAAATCTATGGATATAGGAATTCACCGACAAATCTATGGATATAGGAATTCACCGACAAATCTATGGATATAGGAATTCACCGACAAATCTATGGATATAGGAATTCACCGACAAATCTATGGATATAGGAATTCACCGAAATATCTATGGATATAGGAATTCACCGACAAATCTATGGATATAGGAATTCACCGAAATATCTATGGATATAGGAATTCACCGACAAATCTATGGATATAGGAATTCACCGACAAATCTATGGATATAGGAATTCACCGACAAATCTATGGATATAGGAATTCACCGACAATATCTATGGATATAGGAATTCACCGAAATATCTATGGATATAGGAATTCACCGACAAATCTATGGATATAGGAATTCACCGACAAATCTATGGATATAGGAATTCACCGACAAATCTATGGATATAGGAATTCACCGACAAATCTATGGATATAGGAATTCACCGACAAATCTATGGATATAGGAATTCACCGAAATATCTATGGATATTTCAACAAATTACATGACCCTCCCCTGGACTAGATTTAAAAAATACTAAACCCTCCCCTTAACTGAAATTCAAAAGCGTGACCCTCCCCCATTTTCATTCAAGTAACCATTCTGTAAATTTCGATTAATTCCTTATTAAACAACTGATTGACCGATGTCGGTTCAATTAAATTTCCATTTATGTTTTTTTTTGTGAGCCCAACATGCAGTTACTGTAGCGAGAAATCCAATAATTCACGAGAGAAATTAAGTCACTATGTGGTACGCTGGGCTGAAGGGAGTTGTAGTTTTCGTTAAGCAAATATTTAACCTAGTTCAGCGCAGAAACTTGGTAATGAACTACAATGACCATAATCCACCGCTCCTGTTCTTTTCCGGCTTGGACCGGGATGGATACACTTCAGTGGCGGTAGGTGCCCTTTAAGATGACGGAGGATGTTATTTTTTCATGAGCGTGGCCTTATTTCTATTACAGCATATTGGATGACTGTCATTCATATTCCATTCACCCAGTTCAGTGTAACATTGTCAGGTTTAGGTAACTACATGATACTCTAATTTCCCTATACCCATCATGAGGTTGTTACAACCTAGCCTATGAATGAAAGTTTACAACAGGTGCACACAGGTCAAGAGAAAAAATTGAGGTGACAGACAGTGACACATGGACAGACAATGACACATTCAATACAGCCTTGCACATTGTTGCTTGCATCTAGCTGATCTAGGCTGTACTCACTAGTCCAACATTTGCAAATGAGAGTTCCTATTGGACAAATTCAGGTATGTTTATCCCTATTTCGTTCCGTTTACTTCCGCTTAAGAAATGTTCAACAGAATTGTCAGAATGTATGCACCCCTGAGCACGTGTAAACACAGTTCACTTTCACAGAAGCCACGTTGTATTCCTTCTATGAGCTCTCCTCCTCTCACCTTTTCTCTGTATGTGACCAGGCAAAAAAAACTTTCCAAGCCAAACCACATCATAACCACTACACACAGCCTACATCGATGTCACCATATTAGCTAAAGTAACATCATAGTCAACATAGAAAATAGAACTAACACATTAGTAAACCCGCTACAATCATGCAGTAGTCAGTAAGCAGTTTAACAATTACACAGGCAGGCCCCGGTGGCAATAAATTAGTCAAACCAAAAGCTTTCCTTGACTTGGAAGAGTTCCAGTGTTGTGTTGGATAGTCATAGCCAGCTAGATAACATAGCATCCCTCTGTTTGTTAAACTATCTAGCTGCATTTGCTAGCTAAGTAAGTGAAATTGAAAGTTAAAAAAAGACAAAATCTCTCTCTCGCTCTCTATCTATCTTGCTTCTCCTTCATTGTTGAAGAAATACATTTGTTCAAAACTGTTCAACTGTTGTCTTCCTCTCTCTTTGAGACAACTACTCACCACATTTCATGCACTGCAATGCTAGCTAGCTGTAGCTCATGCTTTCAGTACCAGATTTATTCTCTGATTCTTTGATTGGGTGGACAACATGTCAGTTCATGATGCAAGAACTCTGATAGGGTGGAGGACAGCCTCCGGAAGTTGTCATAATTACTATGTAAGTCTATGGAAAGGGTGAGAACCATGAGCCTCCTAGGTTATATATTGAAGACAATGTACCCAGACCAGAGAAGGACAAAAGCTAGCTGTCCTCCGGCTACAGCATGGTGCTACCCTACAGAGTGCTGTTGAGGCTACTGTTGACCTTCATTGCAAAACAGTGTGTTTTCATCAATTATTTGGTGACGTGAATATATTTAGTATAGTTTTATCTAAAAAGGATAACTTTTTAAAATGTTTTACAGTTGTTATCTTTATAAAATTCACTGAGGAGGATGGTCTCCCCTTCCACTGATACACTGTATACCTGCTACATAAGGTTAAATACACATGGACCGTATGCATGAGAGAGGAATGTACACGATGACGAGAGAGAGGAATGGAGAATTCGTGGAAGTATGCCTCTTCTACTTTGAAGAACTAGTCAAATGATTTAGTCAGACAGCTCTGCAGCATACTTAGGCAGGCTAGCCTAGATAGATAGGATGACTAAAGACAGTACAGTATGTGGAGAACAGAGATGATAGATGGCTGGCTGGCTGGCTGGCTGGCTGGCTGGCTGGCTGGCTGGCTGGCTGGCTGGCTGGCTGGCTGGCTGGCTGGCTGCTACTGCCTGAGCAGAGATGAGATGATGACTTTAAGTAATGACAAATTATAAATTCATAAAATTAAACAATATAATATACACAACTAAAAGGTTTTAATATTTAATAGTATTTTTTCTATGTGGGCCTGACAGAGACAATGGAATATGTTTTATGTTTTGGCAGTAGAATGCATTTAATGTTTAAAAAAATTATTGAAATCGAAAACCATGATTATTTTTTCATAATCGAATAGAAACCGAACCGAGCTCAAAAACCACTAATCGCTCAGCACTAATAACTTGTTGCATTGCAACATGAGAAGCTCTGCCATTTGTCATGTGTGGGTTGTTTTAAAGAGGTAGCCCTGAGGGAACTCTGGGACATCCTGATGACATCATCACAGTCCTCACTATATCTGCTAAACTATGCTTTCAGAAGTCATGCCTAACCTGTACATCAATGGCTATTCTCTTTGATTATCCAGAGTTTGGTACATCACAATCTAGAGCACTGTAATTTATACAATTCAAAAATGATTTAATCCAACATACTAATTTGTTTACTTCAACCAAGAATAATTCCTATTTTACCACAGTTTTGTCAGATCAGGACCTGTAGTTTTAAATCTTTAGACAGGGCCTGCATGGTTAAACTGGACACACAGTAGAAGTGTACCAAGACCTTGTACATACAGTACTGTAGACTGGAGTAAATGTGTCTGTAATCTCTGCTGGTTTCTGTGTTTGTTTGATCAGATCAAAGACAGACGCCCTGCGAGTGTGAAGTGTTGCTCGCTTTCTCCGTTCCCATCATGCATCTCTCTCCACCCGGGCAGCCCACTCCTACTCATCTGCCTTACATTATTGCTCATCAGGACTGGGAGTTTGACAGATCTCTCTCTCTCACTCTCTCTCTCTCTCTCTCTCTCCTCTGTGGCTGATCTCTGTTTATCCCTGACCTTTTTGCCAGGCGTCTGAGGCTGAGGTTAATGATGGTGTGGAGATAGCAGGTGTGTTGCATTAGCCAACTTCTGCAGCAGGCAGAACAAATTAAAGCACCACGCTGCCTCTGTGGTCAGCCTATCACACCACGAATGCTGCTGTTAGCCCGCTGTGGAAATCACAACATACACACAAACACACACACACTCCTGATTACACTCTGGGGTGTTTCTGTCAGGTGTGCGCAATTTGAGCAAATGTGGGGGAAAATGATGAAACATCGTCCCATTATCTTCTCACCTGCACAAAATATTGAGCGTGTTTGAAAGCGGAATACGGAGAAACGTATAATAATCAAAGACTGTTGTTTTCACTAGCTCAGGCATAATATCCTCTGCTGATATTGACCTAACGGGAGTTGATGTGGACTAGATGTGTATGTCCTGTAGGAGACAGTAGTGTGTGTGTGTGTGTGTGTGTGTGTGTGTGTGTGTGTGTGTGTGTGTGTGTGTGTGTGTGTGTGTGTGTGTGTGTGTGTGTGTGTGTGTGTGTGTGTGTGTGTGTGTGTGTGTGTGTGTGTGTGTGTGTGTGTGTGTGTGTGTGTGTGTGTGTGTTTCAGTGTGTGTGTGAAGGAGAGATTACTTTCACTCCCATGCTTCCTATTTTCCACATTATAATATGCAAAACATCCCCTCGTCTCCCACCACCTCCCACTGGTCGCTCCTCTCTGACTTTGTGAAATCCAATCTGAGCAGCTCTCTCCCTCAAAACCAAAGAGGAAAATCAGCTTGATTTGGACTCCTGCTGTTCCAGAGAGGATGTGTGCGTGAGGGTGTGTGTGTGTGTGTGTGTGTGTGTGTGTGTGTGTGTGTGTGTGTGTGTGTGTGTGTGTGTGTGTGTGTGTGTGTGTGTGTGTGTGTGTGTGTGTGTGTGTGTGTGTGTGTGTGTGTGTGTGCGCGTGTGTATGTTCCAGAGAGGATGTGTGCGTGAGGGTGTGTGTGTGTGTGTGTGTCTGTTTGTGTGTGCGTATGTGTGTGTGAGAGAGACAGAGACAGAGAAAAAGAGAGAGAGAGAGAGAGAGAGAGAAACAGAGCGAGAGAGAGAGAGAGAGAGAGAAAGAGACAGAGCGAGAGAGAGACAGAGCGAGAGAGAGAGAGAAAGAGACAGAGCGAGAGAGAGAGAGAGAGAGAGAGAGAGAGAAAAAGCGCTAGAAAGAAGAGAGAGCAAAAAAGAAAGAAAGAAAAAGAGAAGGGGATGGAGGGAGAGAGAGAGAAAGAGAATACTCTGATTCTGGATTTGTATGGTGGAGAACGTGAGCATGTGTGTCTGTCCCGATTACTGTGGCTCCTTCCACAACACAATCATTGCCTTCGGGACTGCAGCAGTCCTTTCTGATCCTCACCTTTACCGCATTAGCATATCTACGGATATACTGTCGCCATTTGATTCCTGAGGAAAACCTCAGCAAATAGAAAAAAGGGCTGTTCTAGACCTGCGCAGTACCTCGCCTAACCAGCTAACAGAGCCTGTGTAGTCAAGAATAGCATCTGTTTGTTTATTTCAGATTGAATACAAGGGGGATAGAAATGGACTGTTTGTATAATGAGAGATGGAGCTCTGTCGGAGGAATCAATGTGTAGCTGGCTAGCTGTGTTGTCCTTTTGTTGTTAATGTTGTTGTCCTGTTGTGTTCCTGACCAGAATAAACTCCTGGTGGTACTGGGGGTGTATTTTGTATGCTACGACTTCTGAGAAAAGTTTTGTGTTAAACTGTAGTTATGCAGCTCCACTCAAAACACAACTGCCCAATCCCAAATCGATTTGGGACTTGACAAACCTTTGCAAGCGACACTGTTTACCTCCTAAACAACATGGTATCCATGGAGATACCTGGGGGTGGGGCACACACTGTGTCATGATGGCTCGAAGTAAACACTTAGTTGAAGGGGATGTGGACTATTGTAACACCAGCTGTGTACACTACTCAGTGTTCGTTTTTCACCGTCCAGACATGTACACCTATGCACACATCGTAACAGAGGTAGTTTGAACCACAATCATGTGATGAGCCTGAGACCTGAAGACTTGTTTTAGCTGCCCAAGCTAATGCCTAGGCTTTAGCTCAATGGGCTAGAGTCTTGTGGCTCGCAGATGACCCCAGGTTCAAGCCCAGTCGGGGACACACACCTGGTCTCTCATATCATTAAATAGTGTTCTGTTGTCCACAAATGTGAAACCTTGGAATGGGATTCTGATCTGGAGGAGGGAGTATGGACACTTAGGCTCAGCCATCGGCTCAGCCGTCACATGTCGAGGCCCGAAAGTGGAATGAATTCACAGGGCATCCGTAATGGGTGGAGGTGGAGATGCCTTCCCCCGATGGACGTTCTACAATCAGTCGAGATGTTAACCTCAATTACAGCCTTCCGACATCCAGACATCCACCCCAACAGGCTGGCGCGCTGTCCCTCAACGGGAGAGAAAGGGAAAAGAGGAAAATTTAAAAAAGACTTGATGGCGGAAAATTACCCCCACTCTCCCGTGTCGTAGCCATTTCACCTCTGAAAATGAGTACCTTAGTGTAACTGAAAACCCGAATCTCTTTGCTTGTTTCCTGTTCTGTCAACCTTGGGGCCCAATGTGCTATTCTACATCCACCGCCTGTCATTGGAGTTCTGTATTACTGTGATTACCGCAATAGGACCTGCTTGTTAATGTGTTTGTCTGTGTATACAATTCCTCGATCACGTTGCTGCCTTTCCGTCTTTGACTGACAGTCAATCTGCCTGCTCTGGGATTGGTTCCTCCTCTAGATGTGTGGTTTGGAACAGCGAGAGAAGGAATGAATCAACAGAAATATTCGTCCACTCTGTCCAGTTAATCAGACATCTCCTGATTGATCCGCCCTCCTCTTCTCCTCTCTCACTCTCTTTGTGACTGACGTCTGGATACAGCCGCCTCCACAACTTTCCCAGTCCACTATCACCCATAATAACTATATTGGTGTCTGTGGGCGTCACACAGCCGTCACACAGGGCCCAAGGACAATTGGAGGGAGCTTGACAGCTAGCCTCACACCAAGGTCCTCACTTGCAGCAGCGAGATGCTTGTCTGAAAGCGAGATGCTTGTCTGATGCTTGTCTGAAAGATTCGCTGCTGTTCTCCGCTGCTTTGATAGCAAGACTGGATACTGTGGCGGTGGGCTTACTCAGTAACCTCTGTGTAGGATACAGCAAGACTGGATACTGTAGCGGTGGGCTTACTCAGTAACCTCTGTGTAGGATACAGCAAGACTGGATACTGTGGCGGTGGGCTTGCTCAGTAACCTCTGTGTAGGATACAGCAAGACTGGATACTGTAGCGGTGGGCTTACTCAGTAACCTCTGTGTAGGATACAGCAAGACTGGGTACTGTGGCGGTGGGCTTGCTCAGTAACCTCTGTGTAGGATACAGCAAGACTGGGTACTGTGGCGGTGGGCTTGCTCAGTAACCTCTGTGTAGGATACAGCAAGACTGGATACTGTAGCGGTGGGCTTACTCAGTAACCTCTGTGTAGGATACAGCAAGACTGGATACTGTGGCGGTGGGCTTGCTCAGTAACCTCTGTGTAGGATACAGCAAGACTGGATACTGTGGCGGTGGGCTTACTCAGTAACCTCTGTGTAGGATACAGCAAGACTGGGTACTGTGGCGGTGGGCTTGCTCAGTAACCTCTGTGTAGGATACAGCAAGACTGGATACTGTGGCGGTGGGCTTGCTCAGTAACCTCTGTGTAGGATACAGCAAGACTGGATACTGTGACGGTGGGCTTGCTCAGTAACCTCTGTGTAGGATGCAGCAAGACTGGATACTGTGGCGGTGGGCTTGCTCAGTAACCTCTGTGTAGGATACAGCAAGACTGGATACTGTGGCGGTGGGCTTGCTCAGTAACCTGTGTATAGGATACAGCAAGACTGGATACTGTGGCGGCGGGCTTGCTCAGTAACCTGTGTATAGGATACAGCAAGACTGGATACTGTGGCGGTGGGCTTACTCAGTAACCTCTGTGTAGGATACAGCAAGACTGGATACTGTGACGGTGGGCTTGCTCAGTAACCTGTGTGTAGGATACAGCAAGACTGGATACTGTGACGGCGGGCTTGCTCAGTAACCTCTGTGTAGGATACAGCAAGACTGGATACTGTGACGGTGGGCTTACTCAGTAACCTCTGTGTAGGATACAGCAAGACTGGATACTGTGGCGGTGGGCTTGCTCAGTAACCTCTGTGTAGGATACAGCAAGACTGGATACTGTGGCGGTGGGCTTACTCAGTAACCTCTGTGTAGGATACAGCAAGACTGGATACTGTGACGGTGGGCTTGCTCAGTAACCTCTGTGTAGGATACAGCAAGACTGGATACTGTGGCGGTGGGCTTGCTCAGTAACCTCTGTGTAGGATACAGCAAGACTGGATACTGTGACGGTGGGCTTGCTCAGTAACCTCTGTGTAGGATACAGCAAGACTGGATACTGTGACGGCGGGCTTGCTCAGTAACCTCTGTGTAGGATACAGCAAGACTGGATACTGTGGCGGTGGGCTTGCTCAGTAACCTCTGTGTAGGATACAGCAAGACTGGATACTGTGACGGCGGGCTTGCTCAGTAACCTCTGTGTAGGATACAGCAAGACTGGTGCTTGTGGGAGAGATTTCCATTGTGGTGGTGTTGTTGTTGTTGATGTTGTTGTTGTGGTTGTTGTGAGGGAAACCGCTGCTTGGAGTTCAGGATTTCAGGTCCAGGCAGGACAAGAGGTTCTATTTAAAGCACAGGCCTCAGGAGTGTTTCCACAGAGAGACAAAAGTGACCACTCGTCCAGGGCAGAGCAGGGCCAGGCTGGCTTCCCCCGCCAACGTCCGATACCAGCTCACCCAGCCTCCGTCCTCTAGCTTCCATCCACCCCCTCAGCAGAGCACAGCACACAAACTGCCGAGAGAGAGAGAGAGAGAGAGAGAGAGAGAGAGAGAGAGAGAGAGAGAGAGAGAGAGAGAGAGAGAGAGAGCTTCCTCCGGACAGACAGCAGTCTGGGAGGCTGGGTTGATTTCCCGGCAGGCCTGCAGAGTGGTGGTAGGGGGTATATTTTCATGTGACTGGGCCTCAGGAAGCAGTGGTCTGGCCAGGAATCACCTCAGGGCCTGTTTTCTATAGGAGCAGTGTTCAGACCCTGGGAGTTGTAGACGCCTGTCTGCCCGCAACTAACATGACTGTGTCTGCCTGCTTGTCTGTCTGTGTCTCAGTGTGTCTGTGATTGTCGGTTTCTCTGTCTGTCTGCGCCTGTCTGTCTGTGTCTCGGTGTGTCTGTGATTGCCGGTTTCTGTGTCTGTCTGTCTGCGTCTGTCTGTCTGTCTGTCTGTGTCTCGGTGTGTCTGTGGTTGTCGGTTTCTGTGTATGTCTGTCTGTCTGTCTACGTCTGACTGTCTGTCTGTGTCTCAGTGTGTCTGTGGTTGTCAGTTTCTGTGTCTGTCTGTCTGTCTGTCTGCATCTATCTGTGTCTCGGTGTGTCTGTGGTTGTCAGTTTCTGTGTCTGTCTGTCTGTCTGTCTGTGTCTCAGTGTGTCTGGTTGTCGGTTTCTGTGTCTGTCTGTCTGTCTGTCTGTCTGTCTGTCTGTCTGTCTGTCTGTCTGTCTGTCTGTCTGTCTGTCTGTCTGTCTGTCTGTGTCTCGGTGTGTCTGTGGTTGTCGGTTTCTGTGTCTGTTTGCACGTCTGTGTCTCAGTGTGTCCGTGGTTGTTGGTTTCTGTGTCTGTCTGTCTGTCTGTCTGTCTGTCTGTCTGTCTGTCTGTCTGTCTGTCTGTCTGTCTGTCTGTCTGTCTGTCTGTCTGTCTGTCTGTGTCTCGGTGTGTCTGTGGTTGTCAGTTTCTGTGTCTGTCTGTCTGTGTCTCAGTGTGTCTGTGGTTGTCGGTTTCTGTGTCTGTCTGTCTGTCTGTCTGTCTGTCTGTCTGTCTGTCTGTCTGTCTGTCTGTCTGTCTGTCTGTCTGTGTCTCGGTGTGTCTGTGGTTATCCGTTTCTGTGTCTGTCTGTCTGTCTGTGTCTCAGTGTGTCTGTGGTTGTCGGTTTCTGTGTCTGTCTGTCTGTCTGTCTGTCTGTCTGTCTGTCTGTCTGTCTGTCTGTCTGTCTGTCTGTCTGTCTGTCTGTCTGTCTGTCTGTCTGTCTGTCTGTCTGTCTGTCTGTCTGTCTGTCTGTCTGTCTGTCTGTCTGTCTGTCTGTGTCTCAGTGTGTCTGTGGTTGTTGGTTTCTGTGTCTGTCTGTCTGCCTGCCCCACTGCCTGTCATTAAAGGTTGGGGTCTCCATGGTTCATAATTCCTCCCAGACACTTACACCTAACAGCCCCCACTGAAACTGCCCATGCTGACCGCTGCAACAAAGCCAGCAATTTGCTGTGGGCTCTTAGAGTTATTCCACTTTTCCCAAGCTTGCAGTTTGCCGTTAATGTATTTTCTCAGAAAACAAACCAGAGTTTTTTTTCTAATCCAGTGCAGTGCAGAGACGTTCCATGAAAAGGCTGGTTTATACTTTGTCTATCGACAGGTATGCTGGTCAAAACAACATTTCATTTCTACTCAGGTGGAATGTTTGTAGACTGTCGCTGAGCCTGTCAGTTTCCTTGTCGCACAGACATGAGAAAATGTTAAGTCTCTGAGACTGTCGCAACGTCCGTTGTCGTGGTTACCGGACTGCCACAGCAACCAGACCAAATCGTCCTGTGACAAGACTTTTATAATTCTCAGATAGAATGACCTAGTTTTATTTAGTCACACTCACAACTGTCAGCTGTTTTCTGTACTCTCCCCATTACCTTGTAAATAATGATGGTGTTGTGGCCTTGTTTTCCTGTAATAAGGAATAGAAAGGAGCTGAAATGAAGATGTTGTCGGCTATACTCTGTTCATTATTTCAACTGGCTAGCCAACCAGCTAACTAGAAACCAACCAAAATAGACTTTTTGAAAATTGCTTTTAGTTGCCTGGCTTTTTACGTTGATATTTACTGAATTCATTTTTTAAACGGATGAGTTTATTGGTGTTTTAATAGTTTAGGTTAATGTTCTATCTGGAGCACTGGGCTGCTGATGTCATGCAGAGGCTGTTGTCTTGTCTTTCTATTTTTTCATAACGACAATGTCGAACGACAATAGAACGTTAACGTCGCCGTGACAATTGTCTACAGACATGTCGATAGACGGACTGTAAACCAGCCTTAAAGGTTGATGTAGGCCTGGGAGATTCCAGTCCTCGGGGGCCTGATTGGTGTCACAGTTTTCCCCTCATCCCTAGCAAACACACCTGATTTAAACGAATTGCATTTTTAACTGAAGATCATGATTAGTTGATTATTGGAGTCAGGTGTGTCAGTGTGACACCAATCAGGCCCCCGAGGACTGGAGTTGCCCAGGCCTGATCTAGGCTATAACAATAATATGAATGACACAATATGCAGCTACCTCCAGTAGCGCTGCCAGAAGTTAAATCATTTAATACAGAATGTGTATATTAAGAAGCACTCCAGATTAAATCAACCAAGGCTGCAATCACTTTGATACTGAAACGGTTTGAATTGTTTGTGGTAGCGTACATTAGGTGTGATGGTGTGTTTATTCATGTACATCTATAAGACATGTCTAATGAGCCATTACTGAACAGCAACCCAATCGATGCCCCACAGTCGTCGGACAATGGTGATCAATTGTACAGTATTGACCATGTTTCCCGCTCATTAACTCTCATTGTGTGAGCGTGTGTGTGTTGTTCCAGGTTGTTGTGGGTAAACAGTGTGGGTGGCTGGTGGGTAGGCAGTAGGGGCTGTGCCATGTCTCTGCTGTTCTATCGGACTGGTACCTGGTATGGGGCCACTGATTACTCTTATTAGCATAGAGGGGATGGGCGTTGGTCCAAATCACACGGCGCTCACTCACTGCCTGACGACTCCCAGCCCTTCTGCCCCAAACACACACTCACACACTCACACATACACACACACTCTGACTCCAGGGCCCGAGCCAAGAACCAGAGGAACCCTGACACTCTCTGCGTTGCCATGGACTCAGGGGAGATCACTATAGCAGTTGTCAACGGTTTAGACAGTTAATGTGTCGTCTCTCCTGTTGTCTCTCCTGTTGTCTCTCCTGTTGTCTCTCCTCTCCTGTTGTCTTTCCTGTTGTCTTCCCTGTTGTCTCTCCTGTTGTCTCTTCCGTTGTCTCTCCTCTCCTGTTGTATTTCCTGTTGTCTTCCCTGTTGTCTCTCCTGTTGTCTCTCCTCTCCTGTTGTCTCCCCTATTGTCTCTCGTGTTGTCTTCCCTGTTGTCTCTCCTGTTGTCTCTCCTCTCCTGTTGTCTCCCCTATTGTCTCTCGTGTTGTCTTCCCTGTTGTCTTCCCTGTTGTCTTCCCTGTTGTCTTCCCTGTTGTCTTCCCTATTGTCTCTCCTGTTGTCTCTCCTCTCCTGTTGTCTCCCCTATTGTCTTCCCTGTTGTCTCTCCTGTTGTCTTCCCTATTGTCTCTCCTGTTGTCTTCCCTGTTGTCTTCCCTGTTGTCTTCCCTGTTGTCTCTCCTGTTGTCTTCCCTGTTGTCTTCCCTGTTGTCTTCCCTATTGTCTCTCCCGTTGTCTCTCCTCTCCTGTTGTCTCTCCTGTTGTCTCTCCTGTTGTCTTCCCTGTTGTCTTCCCTGTTGTCTTCCCTGTTGTCTTCCCTGTTGTCTTCCCTGTTGTCTCTCCTGTTGTCTCTCCTCTCCTGTTGTCTCCCCTATTGTCTCTCCCGTTGTCTCTCCTCTCCTGTTGTCTCCCCTATTGTCTCTCCTGTTGTCTCTCCTGTTGTCTTCCCTGTTGTCTCTCCTCTCCTGTTGTCTCTCCTGTTGTCTCTCCCGTTGTCTCTCCTCTCCTGTTGTCTTCCCTGTTGTCTTCCCTGTTGTCTCTCCTGTTGTCTTCCCTGTTGTCTTCCCTGTTGTCTTCCCTGTTGTCTTCCCTGTTGTCTTCCCTGTTGTCTCTCCTGTTGTCTCTCCTGTTGTCTTCCCTGTTGTCTTCCCTGTTGTCTTCCCTATTGTCTTCCCTGTTGTCTTCCCTATTGTCTCAACTGTTGTCTCTCCTCTCCTGTTGTCTCCCCTATTGTCTCTCCTGTTGTCTCTCCTGTTGTCTCTCCTCTCCTGTTGTCTCCCCTATTGTCTCTCCTGTTGTCTCTCCTGTTGTCTTCCCTGTTGTCTTCCCTGTTGTCTTCCCTGTTGTCTCTCCTGTTGTCTCTCCTGTTGTCTCTCCTGTTGTCTTCCCTGTTGTCTCTCCTGTTGTCTCTCCTGTTGTCTCTCCTGTTGTCTTCCCTGTTGTCTTCCCTGTTGTCTTCCCTATTGTCTCTCCTGTTGTCTCTCCTGTTGTTTCCCCTGTTGTCTCTCCTGTTGTCTTCCCTGTTGTCTTCCCTGTTGTCTTCCCTGTTGTCTTCCCTATTGTCTCTCCTGTTGTCTCTCCTCTCCTGTTGTCTCCCCTATTGTCTCTCCTGTTGTCTCTCCTGTTGTCTTCCCTGTTGTCTTCCCTGTTGTCTTCCCTGTTGTCTTCCCTATTGTCTCTCCTGTTGTCTTCCCTGTTGTCTTCCCTGTTGTCTTCCCTATTGTCTCTCCTGTTGTCTCTCCTCTACTGTTGTCTCCCCTATTGTCTCTCGTGTTGTTTCCCCTGTTGTCTCCCCTGTTGTCTCTCCTGTTGTCTCTCCTGTTGTCTCTCCTGTTGTCTCCCCTGTTGTCTCCCCTGTTGTCTCACCTCTCCTGTTGTCTCTCCTCTCCTGTTGTCTCTCCTGTTATCTCCTGCTGTCTCTCCGGTTGTCTCTCCTCTCCTGTTGTCTCTCCTGTTGTCTCCCCTGTTAACTCCCCTGTTGTCTCTCCTCTCCTGTTGTCTCTCCTGTTATCTCCTGCTGTCTCTCCGGTTGTCTCTCTTGTTGTCTCCTGTTGTCTCCCCTATTGTCTCTCCTCTCCTGTTGTCTCTCCTGTTATCTCCTGCTGTCTCTCCGGTTGTCTCTCCTCTCCTGTTGTCTCTCTTGTTGTCTCTCCTCTCCTATTGTCTCTCTTGTTGTCTCTCCTCTCCTGTTGTCTCTCTTGTTCTCTCCTGTTGTCTCTCTTGTTGTCTCCTGTTGTCTCTCCTCTCCTGTTGTCTCCCCTGTTGTCTCTCTTGTTGTCTCTCTTGTTGTCTCCTGTTGTCTCCCCTATTGTCTCTCCTGTTGTCTCTCCTCTCCTGTCTCCCCTGTTGTTTCCCCTGTTGTCTCTCCTTTCGTGTTGTCTCTCCTGTTATCTCCTGCTGTCTCTCCTGTTGTCTCCTGTTGTCTCTCCTCTCCTGTTGTCTCTCCTGTTGTCTCTCCTCTCCTGTCTCCCCTGTTGTTTTCCCTGTTGTCTCTCCTCTCCTGTTGTCTCTCCTGTTGTCTCCTGTTGTCTCCCCTGTTGTCTCTCCTCTCCTGTTGTCTCTCCTGTTATCTCCTGCTGTCTCTCCGGTTGTCTCTCCTCTCCTGTTGTCTCTCTTGTTGTCTCCTGTTGTCTCTCCTCTCCTGTTGTCTCTCCTCCCCTGTTGTTTCCCCTGTTGTCTCTCCTTTCCTGTTGTCTCTCCTGTTATCTCCTGCTGTCTCTCCTGTTGTCTCCTGTTGTCTCTCCTCTCCTGTTGTCTCTCTTGTTGTCTCCTGTTGTCTCTCCTCTCCTGTTGTCTCTCCTGTTGTCTCCTGTTGTCTCTCCTCTCCTGTTGTCTCTCCTGTTGTCTCCTGTTGTCTCTCCTCTCCTGTCTCCCCTGTTGTTTTCCCTGTTGTCTCTCCTCTCCTGTTGTCTCTCCTGTTGTCTCCTGTTGTCTCTCCTCTCCTGTCTCCCCTGTTGTTTTCCCTGTTGTCTCTCCTCTCCTGTTGTCTCTCCTGTTGTCTCCTGTTGTCTCCCCTGTTGTCTCTCCTCTCCTGTTGTCTCTCCTGTTGTCTCCTGTTGTCTCTCCTCTCCTGTCTCCCCTGTTGTTTTCCCTGTTGTCTCTCCTCTCCTGTTGTCTCTCCTGTTGTCTCCTGTTGTCTCTCCTGTTGTCTCTCCTGTTATCTCCTGCTGTCTCTCCGGTTATCTCTCCTCTCTTGTTGTCTCTCTTGTTGTCTCCTGTTGTCTCTCCTCTCCTGTTGTCTCTCTTGTTGTCTCCTGTTGTCTCTCCTCCCCTGTTGTTTTCCCTGTTGTCTCCCCTGTTGTCTTCCCTGTTGTCTCTCCTGTTGTCTCTCCTGTTGTCTTCCCTGTTGTCTTCCCTGTTGTCTTCCCTGTTGTCTTCCCTATTGTCTCTCCTGTTGTCTCTCCTCTCCTGTTGTCTCCCCTATTGTCTCTCTTGTTGTCTCTCCTGTTGTCTCTCCTCTCCTGTTGTCTCCCCTATTGTCTCTCCTGTTGTCTCTCCTGTTGTCTTCCCTGTTGTCTTCCCTGTTGTCTTCCCTGTTGTCTTCCCTGTTGTCTCTCCTGTTGTCTTCCCTGTTGTCTTCCCTGTTGTCTTCCCTGTTGTCTTCCCTGTTGTCTCTCCTGTTGTCTCTCCTGTTGTCTTCCCTGTTGTCTTCCCTGTTGTCTTCCCTGTTGTCTTCCCTGTTGTCTTCCCTATTGTCTCTCCTGTTGTCTCTCCTCTCCTGTTGTCTCCCCTATTGTCTCTCCTGTTGTCTCTCCTGTTGTCTCTCCTCTCCTGTTGTCTCCCCAATTGTCTCTCCTGTTGTCTCTCCTGTTGTCTTCCCTGTTGTCTTCCCTGTTGTCTTCCCTGTTGTCTTCCCTGTTGTCTCTCCTGTTGTCTCTCCTGTTGTCTTCCCTGTTGTCTTCCCTGTTGTCTTCCCTGTTGTCTTCCCTGTTGTCTCTCCTGTTGTCTCTCCTGTTGTTTCCCCTGTTGTCTCTCCTGTTGTCTTCCCTGTTGTCTTCCCTGTTGTCTTCCCTGTTGTCTTCCCTGTTGTCTTCCCTATTGTCTCTCCTGTTGTCTCTCCTCTCCTGTTGTCTCCCCTATTGTCTCTCCTGTTGTCTCTCCTGTTGTCTTCCCTGTTGTCTTCCCTGTTGTCTTCCCTGTTGTCTTCCCTATTGTCTCTCCTGTTGTCTTCCCTGTTGTCTTCCCTGTTGTCTTCCCTATTGTCTCTCCTGTTGTCTCTGCTCTACTGTTGTCTCCCCTATTGTCTCTCGTGTTGTTTCCCCTGTTGTCTCTCCTGTTGTCTCTCCTGTTGTCTCTCCTGTTGTCTCCCCTGTTGTCTCCCCTGTTGTCTCACCTCTCCTGTTGTCTCTCCTCTCCTGTTGTCTCTCCTGTTATCTCCTGCTGTCTCTCCGGTTGTCTCTCCTCTCCTGTTGTCTCTCCTGTTGTCTCCCCTGTTAACTCCCCTGTTGTCTCTCCTCTCCTGTTGTCTCTCCTGTTATCTCCTGCTGTCTCTCCGGTTGTCTCTCCTCTCCTGTTGTCTCTCTTGTTGTCTCTCCTCTCCTGTTGTCTCTCTTGCTGTCTCTCCTCTCCTGTTGTCTCTCCTGTTATCTCCTGCTGTCTCTCCGGTTGTCTCTCCTCTCCTGTTGTCTCTCTTGTTGTCTCTCCTCTCCTATTGTCTCTCTTGTTGTCTCTCCTCTCCTGTTGTCTCTCTTGTTCTCTCCTGTTGTCTCTCTTGTTGTCTCCTGTTGTCTCTCCTCTCCTGTTGTCTCCCCTGTTGTCTCTCTTGTTGTCTCTCTTGTTGTCTCCTGTTGTCTCCCCTATTGTCTCTCCTGTTGTCTCTCCTCTCCTGTCTCCCCTGTTGTTTCCCCTGTTGTCTCTCCTTTCATGTTGTCTCTCCTGTTATCTCCTGCTGTCTCTCCTGTTGTCTCCTGTTGTCTCTCCTCTCCTGTTGTCTCTCCTGTTGTCTCTCCTCTCCTGTCTCCCCTGTTGTTTTCCCTGTTGTCTCTCCTCTCCTGTTGTCTCTCCTGTTGTCTCCTGTTGTCTCCCCTGTTGTCTCTCCTCTCCTGTTGTCTCTCCTGTTATCTCCTGCTGTCTCTCCGGTTGTCTCTCCTCTCCTGTTGTCTCTCTTGTTGTCTCCTGTTGTCTCTCCTCTCCTGTTGTCTCTCCTCCCCTGTTGTTTCCCCTGTTGTCTCTCCTTTCCTGTTGTCTCTCCTGTTATCTCCTGCTGTCTCTCCTGTTGTCTCCTGTTGTCTCTCCTCTCCTGTTGTCTCTCTTGTTGTCTCCTGTTGTCTCTCCTCTCCTGTTGTCTCTCCTGTTGTCTCCTGTTGTCTCTCCTCTCCTGTTGTCTCTCCTGTTGTCTCCTGTTGTCTCTCCTCTCCTGTTGTCTCCCCTGTTGTTTTCCCTGTTGTCTCTCCTCTCCTGTTGTCTCTCCTGTTGTCTCCTGTTGTCTCTCCTCTCCTGTCTCCCCTGTTGTTTTCCCTGTTGTCTCTCCTCTCCTGTTGTCTCTCCTGTTGTCTCCTGTTGTCTCCCCTGTTGTCTCTCCTCTCCTGTTGTCTCTCCTGTTGTCTCCTGTTGTCTCTCCTCTCCTGTCTCCCCTGTTGTTTTCCCTGTTGTCTCTCCTCTCCTGTTGTCTCTCCTGTTGTCTCCTGTTGTCTCTCCTGTTGTCTCTCCTGTTATCTCCTGCTGTCTCTCCGGTTGTCTCTCCTCTCTTGTTGTCTCTCTTGTTGTCTCCTGTTGTCTCTCCTCTCCTGTTGTCTCTCTTGTTGTCTCCTGTTGTCTCTCCTCTCCTGTCTCCCCTGTTGTTTTCCCTGTTGTCTCTCCTCTCCTGTTGTCTCTCCTGTTGTCTCCTGTTGTCTCTCCTCTCCTGTCTCCCCTGTTGTTTTCCCTGTTGTCTCTCCTCTCCTGTTGTCTCTCCTGTTGTCTCCTGTTGTCTCCCCTGTTGTCTCTCCTCTCCTGTTGTCTCTCCTGTTGTCTCCTGTTGTCTCTCCTCTCCTGTCTCCCCTGTTGTTTTCCCTGTTGTCTCTCCTCTCCTGTTGTCTCTCCTGTTGTCTCCTGTTGTCTCTCCTGTTGTCTCTCCTGTTATCTCCTGCTGTCTCTCCGGTTGTCTCTCCTCTCTTGTTGTCTCTCTTGTTGTCTCCTGTTGTCTCTCCTCTCCTGTTGTCTCTCTTGTTGTCTCCTGTTGTCTCTCCTCTCCTGTTGTCTCTCTTGTTGTCTCCTGTTGTCTCTCCTCTCCTGTTGTCTCTCCTGTTGTCTTCCCTGTTGTCTTCCCTGTTGTCTTCCCTGTTGTGTTCCCTATTGTCTCTCCTGTTGTCTCTCCTCTCCTGTTGTCTCCCCTATTGTCTCTCTTGTTGTCTCTCCTGTTGTCTCTCCTCTCCTGTTGTCTCCCCTATTGTCTCTCCTGTTGTCTCTCCTGTTGTCTTCCCTGTTGTCTTCCCTGTTGTCTTCCCTGTTGTCTTCCCTGTTGTCTCTCCTGTTGTCTTCCCTGTTGTCTTCCCTGTTGTCTTCCCTGTTGTCTTCCCTGTTGTCTCTCCTGTTGTCTCTCCTGTTGTCTTCCCTGTTGTCTTCCCTGTTGTCTTCCCTGTTGTCTTCCCTGTTGTCTTCCCTATTGTCTCTCCTGTTGTCTCTCCTCTCCTGTTGTCTCTCCTGTTGTCTCCTGTTGTCTCTCCTGTTGTCTCTCCTGTTATCTCCTGCTGTCTCTCCGGTTGTCTCTCCTCTCTTGTTGTCTCTCTTGTTGTCTCCTGTTGTCTCTCCTCTCCTGTTGTCTCTCTTGTTGTCTCCTGTTGTCTCTCCTCTCCTGTCTCCCCTGTTGTTTTCCCTGTTGTCTCTCCTCTCCTGTTGTCTCTCCTGTTGTCTCCTGTTGTCTCTCCTCTCCTGTCTCCCCTGTTGTTTTCCCTGTTGTCTCTCCTCTCCTGTTGTCTCTCCTGTTGTCTCCTGTTGTCTCCCCTGTTGTCTCTCCTCTCCTGTTGTCTCTCCTGTTGTCTCCTGTTGTCTCTCCTCTCCTGTCTCCCCTGTTGTTTTCCCTGTTGTCTCTCCTCTCCTGTTGTCTCTCCTGTTGTCTCCTGTTGTCTCTCCTGTTGTCTCTCCTGTTATCTCCTGCTGTCTCTCCGGTTGTCTCTCCTCTCTTGTTGTCTCTCTTGTTGTCTCCTGTTGTCTCTCCTCTCCTGTTGTCTCTCTTGTTGTCTCCTGTTGTCTCTCCTCTCCTGTTGTCTCTCTTGTTGTCTCCTGTTGTCTCTCCTCTCCTGTTGTCTCTCCTGTTGTCTTCCCTGTTGTCTTCCCTGTTGTCTTCCCTGTTGTCTTCCCTATTGTCTCTCCTGTTGTCTCTCCTCTCCTGTTGTCTCCCCTATTGTCTCTCTTGTTGTCTCTCCTGTTGTCTCTCCTCTCCTGTTGTCTCCCCTATTGTCTCTCCTGTTGTCTCTCCTGTTGTCTTCCCTGTTGTCTTCCCTGTTGTCTTCCCTGTTGTCTTCCCTGTTGTCTTCCCTGTTGTCTTCCCTGTTGTCTTCTCTGTTGTCTCTCCTGTTGTCTCTCCTGTTGTCTCTCCTGTTGTCTCTCCTGTTGTCTTCCCTGTTGTCTTCCCTGTTGTCTTCCCTGTTGTCTTCCCTGTTGTCTTCCCTATTGTCTCTCCTGTTGTCTCTCCTCTCCTGTTGTCTCCCCTATTGTCTCTCCTGTTGTCTCTCCTGTTGTCTCTCCTCTCCTGTTGTCTCCCCAATTGTCTCTCCTGTTGTCTCTCCTGTTGTCTTCCCTGTTGTCTTCCCTGTTGTCTTCCCTGTTGTCTTCCCTGTTGTCTCTCCTGTTGTCTCTCCTGTTGTCTTCCCTGTTGTCTTCCCTGTTGTCTTCCCTGTTGTCTTCCCTGTTGTCTTCCCTATTGTCTCTCCTGTTGTCTCTCCTGTTGTTTCCCCTGTTGTCTCTCCTGTTGTCTTCCCTGTTGTCTTCCCTGTTGTCTTCCCTGTTGTCTTCCCTGTTGTCTTCCCTGTTGTCTCTCCTGTTGTCTCTCCTCTCCTGTTGTCTCCCCTATTGTCTCTCCTGTTGTCTCTCCTGTTGTCTTCCCTGTTGTCTTCCCTGTTGTCTTCCCTGTTGTCTT